>NW_027114062.1:754193-784066 GCF_000696795.3 Halyomorpha halys
TATATATATTGATACATGAAAAAGAAATAAAAAAGTTTGAGTTAACTGATTATGAATATGGTAACTGGAGTTTCGAATTCCATTGTACCGCGGCGGTATAATTGGTTATGGTTAACGAATGGAACGTGCATATCCAAGAAAGAAATTAACGCATGTCGGATTAATTCGTCGTCACTAACGATACAGCGGTAACAACGTTATATAAAACAAAACTATATAAAACGGAAGACCCGTTGAGACATACCCAGTAATCCATTCGGCGGCAGGTGCCCTCCCTCACTGTTCCACACTCCTTCACTGTAGCAGAAGACAGTTAGTCAGGGCTTCTGAATACTTAGCAGTAGCTCATATCGGATAACGGGGGTTCTGATGACATTTCTGTAGCCGTAGGAGGGTGCTAGCGGTTCATTGCTCTGACTAGGTCAATCATGTCGGATGATTGAATGTGAATATGGAATGCGATCGAGACTGCTCAGGTTCGGCATGCTAAAATGTAGATTATATTTTCATAGGCTGATGGAATACAAATAATTTTTACGAACATTTCTAACCTTCGATCTTTGATGTTAATTTGTAAGGAAATTAGCTCATTTCTACTAAACAAATATAATATTGACGTTGGTTAAAACTGAATTATTATCATTTTTTTAATATATATTTATCACTAGTTTTACCAATATTTTATCAATGATTCTTTCAAAGTCACATTGGGTTGAAAGAAGAAAATATGAAGAGGAAAAAGAATAAAAAAAGCGGGGGGGGGGGGGAGAGAGGAAAGAAAAGGAAGGAGGAGAAAAAAAAGGAGTGATTACAAAAAAAAATAAGTATAGAAAGAAAAAAAGATAAAGAACCAAAGCGATTAAAAAAAAAAATCATATTCTAATATTATATACTGTTACTTGTTATGTATATATGTATTATAAGATTACAAAATTGTCCAATTAGATTAGAATAAGTATGCTGTGCTTACTAGCAACCCAATGAAATTAGGCAACAAATCTTTGTTGTTTTAATAAAGTTTTTCCCCTTTTTGACAGAAAAAAATATATATAAAAAATTGGAAATTCACGAATGTTACTGCCACCAGGTTAGTTAAAAAATTTCTGAATTAAGTAAAAATAGATATATAAACTCTGAAATTTGGTGTTTCAAAGGCTATTAATTAGAAACGACAATT
This sequence comes from Halyomorpha halys, assembly GCF_000696795.3. Taxonomy (NCBI): domain Eukaryota; kingdom Metazoa; phylum Arthropoda; class Insecta; order Hemiptera; family Pentatomidae; genus Halyomorpha; species Halyomorpha halys. Next base: position 755,371 of record NW_027114062.1, read on the forward strand.
TAGATTTATATTGCGCTTTGAAAAAAGTAAAGAAAGTTTTAAAAAAAGTTTTTCTAAATGTGAGGATTCTTGTGGTATTGAATATGAATCTAATAAAAAATAAATAAATCGGAAACAATCTATGATTTAACTAAAACATAACTTTGCATAATTCAATTATGATTAAAATGTACTGCCTAAAGTTCTGTTAAAGAAAACTTTTTTATTATGAAATGTTTACTTTTATGTATAACAACAAACGGTTAGGTATGTATAACTCTACAAAGGAAAAGTTTAATAATATATATCCTTTGATATTGTCACTTAAGTTGCATTGAGTTGTATTTAGTAGAGAAAAAATCGTTAATTTTTATGAACATATTTTTTTTATTTCTTAAATCTAAAAAGAAATACAACATTTAATTTTTTTTAAGTGAAGATTCTGGTGTTCAGTAGATGGGAAAAAATTGTGATTGATTCATAATTTTGTACAAACAGAACTTTGCATTGTTTAGATCGTATTCCGAAATATTTTTAGTGAAATTAAATACTGGCATATTTTTAGCTTTCTAGAATAGAATCATTTTTTGGAAATTTTTTTTAAATGTGAATCTTTTAAATCTAAAAGAACCAATTTTACATATAACATGCATGTTCTCATAAACAACTTTCTTGGTTTGTGTAGAGAAAACAAATAACATACTGTTGGTGTCAATCATAATAAAAACATTTTATATTGAAAAATACAAAAGGTAATGAAATCTAAATAACAATTATAATAAGTTTGAACTATAGGTTAAACCGATATTTTTAACTATTATCTCCACATGAAGTTGGAGTTTTACTTCGTTCCTTAACATCCCAAGATATACATAATGGCTAAAAATTACTGCAATGCAAAACGTGTTTTTTAAGGAAATTAATTGAATATGAATTTTGTTCTGAATGTACGTTACAAATAGGAACTCATAACTGAGTACTTTTTAAGGTATCACTAGTAACGAAGGTCTTATTATAATACAATTTAAAAAGATAAATACAATCACAATTTGATTAGATTTTCAATGAAGATTGCGCTTGTTAAAGAAAAGGTCAAAGTTGAATAAACTGAGATAAAATATAATTAATTTGTTGATTAATTATCCGTAATCTTGATAACTTGTGTTAATCTTAATCTATATACCGGAGGTGAATATGACAATAAGAAAAGACTTTCGACTGCAGAAATGAAACTTATTTTTTATATAATACAGCTGCAATGTATGAGGAAAATATGAATATAAAAACTTAAGGCAGTCAATAAAGGAATGAGGAAAAAGTAACGTCACCAATTAGCTGAAGGCAAAAGGTCACGAGCTAATCCAGGGGCGGGGAGGAGAGTGAATATGTAATAAAGCAATGTTGATTTTGTAATTGTGTTTTAACCATCTAATAGTCCAATGACAATCTGTTCTTAACTTAAAGATGTGAAGAATGGTGCCAAACTTTGAGGATTAAAATTAATTTCTATAAATCACACTAAATCACATTTACCCTTCGTCGCAAACCAATGACCTCTTGCCTTACAGTACCCTTTAATAATACCCCACTTATTCCTGTCGAACAGATCCGTTACTTAGGACTACATCTCGACAAACGACTGACATGGAATCCTCATACAAGACTGAAAAGACAGGAAACTGCTCGTCGATTTCGACTATTACAACATTTACTAGACAAACGGTATAAATTGCCAATCCATTACAAAAGACTGATCTACATGACTATTATAAGGTCTATCTGGGCATACGGAGTTAAGCTTTGGAGCTCCACTAAACCATCAAACTACCCCGAATCCAATCCTTACAGTTCAAAATCCTTAATGCTTCTTACTTTGTCACAAATCAAGTCATCCATCATGACCTCAATGTCCCGTATGTTGCTGATTTGGCCAAAACCAGATACCATTCCTGGAAAAATTGGGAAAACTTCCCAACCAACCAAATCCACTTGTTTCTAACCTGGCTTCTCCTTCATTACCTAATAATCCTCCTAGGCGTCTGAAAAGAAGATGGACTCGAGATCTTCTCCTCTAGAAATGTTATTGGAGTTCTATCAATGGGTAGATTCTCCACATGTTTGTATCATGTCACTTTGTCTAAATTTACTTGTTGTATATATGTTATACAGTTGTAAATAACAATAAATAAATGATTAAAAAAAATAAATATATGACACTATAAAATTAAAAGTACTTAAGTAATTAGTTTTTGTAGATAATTAAAAACATGCGATGATTCTTGCGAAAAAATGACGTGTAGATATATATGTTGTATATGATATATATATATATAAGCATATATATGATATATGGAAAACATTATGTCGGAAAACTAATATTCCAGTCACCAACAGCAGTTCATTTTTTAGCCTGTCTTTAAACCGATTGTTTCAAGATAACGGTCGTAAGCCCAGCACATCCTTAAAACTGAAGAGGTATAAAGATCGTACTTCAGTAAAGTTTTTGAACCGTCTCTATTCCGAGTAGTGAAACTTAGAAGGCATTTTGCCTAATCGTAAAGCCATATTCTTGTCCTGACTGACCCAATATATATTGGTAAATACTTGTTCCTAACACGTTGACAATATTTGATTTTGGAATATATTGGTCCATGCATGAGTATGGCCCTACCTTAATTCACATTTTCTATTTAGTACTTTACAATTCTCCTTCTGAGCATGGTCTTTGAAGTATAAAAGCGTACCGTCTATATTCTATAGACGAGAGGAGGATATAAAAATAAAAGATGTCGCCAGAGGAGAAAGAGCTCATTGTGCCTGCTGGCATTGTGACTGAGGTCCTTGGCCAGTTCATTCCTGCCCCTGGGTCATAATTAGTCGGATATCTCATTAGTTATAGGGGCTGACTGCTCTTGGATGGGGGTATGTGGTACTAATGTGTCCAAGGTATCTTCAAAGGAGTCCTAAAAATCTGGAGCAAATGCAGTGTTCGAGTAATAAAAAAATCACTAACATGGAAGAAGTTTGTAAATATCTGCATAATTACTTTTCAATATTAAAGAGAGATTTTCAAAATTATAAATTATTAAACCAATGTTACCAAAAATATGTGTTTTCGGTGCTTCCAAGCAAATTATAAAGACTTCCAATAGAAACATAGTAGCGTTGACATTATTTGTTAGGATTACGGTTTTAAATGAATAATGAAAATCAAAAACACACTAACCTCACTAAATTATATTTTACAGGAAAAAGAAAAAAAACTACTCATTGGCCTTGAGTTAAGTAATACTTTTGGCTTCCTAAGAATTAGAATAGCTCTCATCTTGCTATGCAAAATATTGATAAATTTATACAAAGACATAAAAAATATTTTTATGCTCGAGTATTTTTGCCTTCCTTGCTTATCAAAAATTGATGAAAATTGCATATAGTTATGTATTTAGTTATATTTTAATTTATAAGACAGTTTTTCATTGTGAAGTTTTCCTCAACCTAACGCACGTCTCATAAAAAACAGAAGCGTTTACTTTTCTAAACACTAGCACACTATCATACGAAAAAAATGATAATAAATGAAAATATCACCTCAAATTTAATAACAGAAATCGTAGGATTCTTAACGCGAGAATAATGAAAATTACTTCAGAGAAAGAAAAGTATAAGTTTATTGTAGAAACTAAATTCTGTAATTTCATTTAATTTTTTTTATAAATAAGAATAAAATGACTACAATAACTAATTAGTAAAAAAAAAAAAAGAATATTTATCTGATTTTAAGTGAAACATTGAGCATAAAAAAAATTGTCAATTGAAAATAATAAATCATCATTTGTAATTTTCCAACCACTAAACTTTATTAACAAATAGTAGAATAAAAAAAAAATAAAGTATTTATCCAAAGGAACAGAAGCTAAAGATTTTATAGTGCCATTTCAATATTCAGGTTTTCCCAAGTAAAAGATTAGGTTAGGTGGACTACAATGTCACGTCTCATTCTGACCAAATTAGGTTGGGTAGGTTTCTCCTACACTAAATGCATTTGACATAATTCATTTAGGGGAACAATTCTAACTTATAAAAGAACTTGCTCCTAACTTTTTATAGTGATTTTAATTTTTATAACTATCACTTATTATTGCTCTGCCGGGTTTAGATGCCAGTGACCATACCAGATTTTATTATTTCGATTATATTTTGATTTGTAAATATCATATTTATATGTTATTTGTTATTCTTTTATTATAATTTTATTTTATTTTATGAGTACTGCTGTTGTTTAACTTTTTTTCCTCCTTTTGTTTTCTGTATACATGGTATGAATGAATATTTAGAACGATAATACATACTGCCGTTAATTGTGGTAGATTGCATTAATAAAATTGAACAAAAAAGTGTAAAAATACTCCTTTGGTGTAATTTGTTTTAAAAAATAAAATCTTTACAATTGAAAAAGAACAACGTAAATATCCCCTTCATTTGAGGTTTTATCTTTCAAGATTAAGAAAATTAACAACAAAATGCATCCGTCCGCCGTCTATCATTTATTACTTTCACTTAATCTGTTTTTTTTTTCAGTTATCTGTTTTCGCCTAGATAGTTTATTTCACATTTATACGGCACCTAATAATCAAGCAAATAAATATTTCACATTTATATATATACTTTTTTCATTTGTTTTCTGTTTTTCATTAAGAAATGTAATTTTTTATCCAATTATAAAACGATCTTTAACTCACCATTGTTGTAAAATTACTAAAATTGATTATTTATTTTGTATATTTTACAGGATAACTCTATTTGTCCGGGAGTTGCCCCATAAATTATTATTATTTAATTATAAAAAAATCACGAAAACTAACAATGATAATAATATGATTTTATGCATACTATTTAAGATAAAAACAGTAACAGATTTAATATGGTTGTATCATCATAGGATCGAAAATTTCAAAACAACATGAACTGAAATTATTTGGCTTCGAAAAATAAATTGTATTTTTCCAATAATAGTCATAAGGAGTAAAATCGTGGGTGTGAATTATCAACATTTTGAGCTTCCGAGAATTGTGAAATACAATCCGGCAAGATTAATGACCCCAATTAGTCAGAGTATCAAACAAAACTAATTAATATTCATTAATTGAAATTCAAATTTAATGTCAGCCAGGATACAAGGTAGATATACATTTCATTAAGGCAGCTGCAGGGATATTACAAGTCAGCGCCCTGCGTCCACTTAGAGTCCTGTCTGATATAGGTACATCCATCCACCTTAATCGTATCATAACAGGCTCAGATCACGGAAGGTGTACTGGTGCAATCTAACAAACATAAAAAAAAAATTAATAAAACGAATAAGTAAGATAAAGTATGGCGGCGTAGGCGTAGGCAGTGTGCGAGGACAGAATCGGTCAATTCTTTTTACGCTTATTGAATATCTCAGGAACGAAATAGATTCCTTTTTCTTGCGAGGAAATGATTTTGTCAGGTATCTAGTACTGGTAGAAATTATTGTGGTATTATTTTTTTTAAGCTAACATAATAATAAAAGACTTCCGGACTGTATATTGTCGGCAGTTGAATAATCGAAGAAAGTATTGTGTAAACCTGTGGGGAGGGGAGGTGACCACAGGGGTGTGTCATGGCGAGAAATGACACCAAGCTTTTTTCAATTGATAGATAAAAATTACTTAAGGATAATTATTTTGATGATGTTGATAATGTGCTATTTCATAATATTGTTTGGGTCTGTTCTCAATAAAAAGCATATTTGTTTTGAGGAATTACAATTCAATTTACACATGATAAATTATTTTTTTGATTTTTATGAAACTTTTATGAAAGGGCTCAAAATATTAGATTCCTGTAAACATTAGGAGCCAAAGCTAATCGGTATTTCCAACAAACATTTTATTTATATCTCTAGTTTTGATGGAAGTAAAAAAATGATTTTGTACCATAACATCTCTAATAAGAGGTGCAAAAATTGAAAAAAATAGGTTATCAAAATATTGAAGTATTGAGCATGCTGAAAATATTAAAAAAACATCAATTTTTGAAAGATACCGTTAGTTTAAACCTAAACTGAAAACCTTTTTCTACAAGCGCAAGAGTATGAACTTTTTCACAAATCTTCACCATTAGTTAAGGTGTTTAAAAGTGAATAGAACATTTCCCCAGAACAGTAAATACACATTTTTAAAAGAAAATAGAACCGTGGTTTTTTAAATTAAAAAAAAAAAAAAAACAGTATGAAATATTCACCTGAAAACAAATGTTATGCACTTGTTTGTAGTTACAGTTTACTTTTTTAAACGTATGTTTGAACTTTGAAGTTGATTCCTTTATTTTAGAAGTTATAGGTAAAAATGTTTAATTACCATAACATCCAAGTCACTAATCTAAGCCGTTGTTACCAGAGACTACTTGAATTCATATCATATTCATACAAATATATTATTTATTTCGTTGAAACTAAATTGAAATCAACATTTCTGCAATTGTCGGCAAATATTGTAATTTGTATTGTTTCCTTCAATGCATAAAAAATTATAATTACGAGTTGATATTTTAATTAGGTAATTAGTAACTATTTATTCCTGTTTGAACGGTAATTAAATGCTGACCCTTAGTTAAACTTTGTTTTCTGCCACAACAAAACAATAATAAATTAAACATTAGCAATAATTCATAATTTAGGTATTACTGCTTTGTTATGGCTAGAAAAAATATATTTTTATGGATTAAAATTACTACTACTATGTGCTGTCTGACCAATAACCTTTTTTTTTGGAGGAGAAAATGGTTGGAAGGGGCGGTGAAATTAAAACTCAAATAAGTTGAAGTAACTTATCAAACTTTATTTTTCTTCTTAGCCCTATGGGTGCGTGGGGTGATGTCATGATGAAAACGGGTTGAGGGTAGCCTCATTTTTTGCATTTGCATTAAAGCATCTGAACAATAACAGATCATGAATCCATATATGTACATTTTCTTACCCCCTAGCTATAGAAGAGATCAATATATAATTAAAAATTTGTCGAAAATATCAGAAATTATTGTATCTATTTTCTACGAAATAACAAAAATTTAGAAACTGATTGGTTAAGTTATTTCTTGTTAAAACTGAACATTCCTTTATCTATAATAACTACTGGGAACCTCTTATAAACAACGATTTGAACGAAAGAATTGAATTATTTTACAATTCTCATTTTTTCCTATAACTTCTAAATAAATTAACCGATTTAAAAGTTCTAGCCCATGCCTGGAAATGTAAACTCTAATAAATACACCATTTGCATAAAACTTATTTTCTGGTAGAAATTTCATAAAGGAAGACACGTTAAAAAAAAAAATTATGGTTTTTTCTTTCAAAAAGGTGTTCTATGTAATATCTAATATTTTTCCAAATACTTATTTTACGTAAATGTAAAATATACTCAGCGAACTCGGATAATGTATTCTCAGGTGAGAATAGGTATACACTATACCAATACAATACAGAGATGAAAACGGCTATCGACAATAGAGACGGATGTTACTCGACCTTTCGCAACTTGTTCCAATGACAATGTCAACACCGATCGCGTTGACTGGGAACCTTCACAGGTTAAATTTATCGGTTCGGTTTTGTCACTTCTAATTCTTTTACATTTCAGTATCATCAAGTTAAGGATATTGGTAGAACATATATGTATGATCTTATTCCATAATGCTTTTTTGTTGAGTGGTTTAGTTGACAAAAAATTCACAGGACACTGGTCCCGGTTACTTTAAACATACTTCTTCGAACCATAGTTTAATGTATAATTTTGCTTTTGGAAGGTGTGTTTCAAAGTTGGTACTACACGGTTCTTCGATTCAATCCCGTAAGCCAGAAATTGTTGGTAAGGGGAAAAGAAAAAAAAGGATCTTTTGCCAAAACATTTTTTATTCTGGACAGTTTAAAGAAATTGTCTAGAGAGGACGGTAAAGGTCGTATTAATAATTTAAAAAAATCTACAATGTATCTTAGGTTACATATTTCGGCCATTTCCCGACTTACGTTTATGACCACCCTGGATACATACTTCATAAAATATGAACTATTATTTCGAGTAACCGAATTATTTCGGATAATAAGAAACCGGAATAATAAGGGTTTCCAACACGATTGTTAACACTCAAAGGCCGGACTGATGTTACTGAAACATGAAGTCTGACTATCACACTATCAGACCGACTTACGTTTAATTTTATAATGGATACCAAACAGTTAGAATCAGGCACAATGTCTCTTTCGACGTAAAGAAAATAGGTAAGTCATTATTCTGGCGTTTGCCTCTAAGAATAAAACGAAACGCACGATGTGAAGGAACCACTTGCAGCCTCCCTTCTAATCTCTCAGGCCCCTTCTACTTCAAATTTTTAATGATCCTATTTCAATTGTTTCTCCAATTTAGTATCCATTAGTATTACCTCTATACAGTTACATTAAAATATATTTAAACGTATAAATATAATGAAAATGAAATTTTAAAAATAAAGAAAGTACTAATAATAATCAAAGGGATACAAATTATAGTTTAAAAAATAAAATCAGCCGACAAAGTAAATTTTAAAGAAAGATATGTAGAATACCACTAATTTAATTATTACTCATTGTTTTAAAGCTATCCAATGAAATTTAAAATAATTATTTATTATTTAATTATATACAAAATACAATGTTTATTTGTTCGTATTTCATGAGCTGCCATACCGATGGAGCTGTTTGCTAAATGTTCGGGATTTTCTCCGGAAGATTATAGGCTATTTCGATATATTTTCTATTTCTAAAAAATTATTAACATAATAAAGCGTTTTCGGTGCGTAGTTCAGAAAGTATAAGTTTTTTCATATAATAACCCAATAAGGGATATAATAACCCAATCGATTAGCCTCTTTTTGAAAAATAAAAACAAAATATTATTTTTTTGTTTTTTATTTAATTATTTAATACCATGTGGGCCTTAGATGGTTGATATAACTGTTACATTTTATTTTATTTTTTAACAATTGATTATGGGAAGAGGGGGGGTATAGTCTCGTACAAGAGATACCCCTAACTATCTACAATGCTATAATTAACAGAAAATAAGATAAAATTAATCCATAAAAATAATGCGTCTTAATAAAAGAGAAAAGTAAAATTAATAACAAAAAATAACGACATTTGTAGACCTAACAAAACAAACAATTGCCCACTAATGGTAAAAAAACAAACAAATTAATTTAAAAGACGGCAGAAGAAAAAATAATAATAATAATAAGTAAAGGAGGAGTAGTGTGAATAATATAATTAATAAATATAGGATGTATAAGAAAAAAAATATTATTGATTCTATAAAATGATTTTTAATTGAGGATTTCAGTAAAGTAGGTCAATAAATTTTTTTAGGAATAATGAAATCATATTCCTTTTTAGCGTTGCCTGAAATCCTCAAATACCATTTTTCAAAGAAATTAAAAATTCGAGATTTTTCACCTTGATTTATTTTGAGGTTTTTTTTTATTTATTTTTTTTATTCCGGTGACCATTGTTCATAACTCCCCTACATTTTATCCAATTCCTGCATTAATAAAACTGTTGGAAAGCTGAATGTATCCTCTTTTAACCTACATCATCTACATTAAAATTTAGATTTAATGCCTTATAAGGGCAAAATATTAGTTTCAAATTAAGAAAAACTTTTCAAACATTTGGTTGTATATCTCCAGTTCTAGTTTGTTTAATTAGATCCGTTTTTTTGCCCTTTGGTGCAGTTTATAGAGCTCTAAACCACCGCCAAGTTTGGTGTAGATTGAGTGAGTCATGTTGAAGTCATTTTTTTTATTATTTTTGTGATGTTTTTAACAAAATCAAAAGCCAATGTAATGCGAAAATTTATGATCAAAAAATTTTATTTTCCGATTATTTTAGAAATTCGTATAAGGGTTTCTTGATGTGCTAAAAACTAATATCAACTTTGTATTCGTAAAAAATGTTTGACCACACTTTGATGGGTCAGCAAGTCTGAATTGTTTCAATGTAGTACAAATATTGAAGCACTGTGAGGGTAATTATACAAAAACTATTTATATTTTATGTAGAAGATTAAGTCATTTTTTGCCATTAAAATAGTCTAAACGACTGACATGGAATCCTCATACAAGACTGACTAGACAAACGGTCTTAACTTCCAATCCATTACGAGACTGATCTACATGACTATTAGAAGGCCTATCTAGACATACGGAGTTGGGCTCCACTAAACCATCAAATTCCTCCCGAATCCAATCTTTATAGTCCAAAATCCTTCGTAAATTCCTTTATGCTCCTTATTTTGTCACAAATCAAATCATCCATCAGGACCTCAATGTCCCCTATGTTGCCGATTTGGCCAGAACCATCCTTCCATGATAAACTTCCCAACCACTCAAACCAACTCGTTTCTAACCTGGCTTCTCCTTCATTACCTAATGAATCCTCCTAGGCGTCTGAAAAGATCATGGCCTTGAGATCTTCTACTCAAGAATTATTTTTGGAGTTTGGTTATATGGTAGATACTCCACATGTTTGTATCATGTCATTTAGCACTTACACCATATTTACTTGATGTATATATATGTATACAGTAGTAAATAACAATAAATAAACTTACCCGGACATAAAGCAGGATGTACCACTAATAAGTGGTGTCTATAGGTAATGATAGTACATCATTTACTCATAGTTACGGGTTTTTCTGTCATTTCGACTGAGCTTGTCTCTGTATAGGTTGAACAATACCTATTTCATTACACAGAATTATATCACAGCGCCAAATTTTATTTAAATTATATCACAAAAACATTATTTCATTATAAAACCTAGTTAATAAATATATAATAAAAAGGAAAGAATCCAACCTATTGATTTCATTACTTTACTGCGACAATGTGAAATAAGAACGAAAATGTAAAATAAGATAATTGCACTTATTTTAGTTCCTACTTTTCTTATTGTTATATTATATTTATTTAATTTTCTCTTCATTTAATATACATATGGTATGATGGAGTACTAACGGCCTCAATACCTAATGCCCTTGAGTGAGGCAAATTGCGATATCTCAATAAAAGTTTTATATTTTAAATTTATCCCTTAAATAATTAGAGTAGTTATAAATACGAAAAGCAACTAATTATACAAATGCCAGAAGGCGGGCAGTAGTTATTATTCAGTCCGCTGCAGCTTTCGAAAGGTATGTATTTCCTAGTGCCTTGTAATATACTAAAAGCTAGTACTTGCCTTATCGAGACTTGGTTTTCTCTCAATTACACCCGGCGATTTCGCCAGCCGTAAAATGTTATTTAACCATAGCTCTGGAAATTATCACCGATTCCGTTCGGGTACTTGTTATTTTAACAAATCTTGTTTTACTACCTATGTTATTTAAAAATGATTTAACACAATTATTATATAATAACTTTGAAAAGTTTTCATGATACTACCCGATAAATTTTTAATAGCATAATTAAATATGTGTATATAGAAATACATACATGTTATTACTCTCTATACCAGAGTGATAAATCCACCAGATCACTAATTATATCGTATCTATTACACAATCATAGTTATTATTTTAAAACCCGGTCGGCCCGATGGGCCTTACATTATTGCAGAACAGAGAGCTCCCCCTTTTTTTTCTAACAATTAATAATGACCTTTGTAAAATGGGTACAATTAATTGGGAGAAAATCTGGCGATTGAAGGCGATCATGAACAAAGTTTTGAGCACAACCATTGTTTAAGAAACAGTTCTTCCTTACAAAGTAATAAAGCCCTGACCATTCATGGATTGGTAATGGGGCGTATAGTCTCGTGCAACATACACCCATAATTAAAAAAATAAATAATGATGGTTACACAATTAAAGAATGAAGAAAAAAAAGATTAACATTAAAAAACAAACGATAGTTGTAGAATTAATAAAATAAATAATTGACTTATGATGAAGAAATAATTTGAGAAAAATAAAAAATAAAATAATGAAGACACCTATCGATTCCATTTGTAATTCTTGATATAAGTGGCTATTTCTTATAAAACAAGATACGTATGTTTCGATTCTTAGGACCTTGTTTTGGAATGATTTTAAATGTTATCTTTTCGTGAAAGATGTCTATTATATATTAATGTATGATATTTTAATTTTCTCCGTTTCATTAGAGGCGCTTTTAATGTTCATAATTTTCTACATAAGTGGTTAAAACTTTATAGAAACTTAAGCCATGGTAATCATTTTACAAAGGAAGGAATCCATCTTTCGAAGTAACTGAAAAAATTATGAGGGGGCCAGTCTGAAAGAAGAACATTGCTGGAGCAGGCTGCACTTGGCACAACAAATGGGCAGTAGAAAGGGATTTAGGGAGGCAACTCCAGAGCCTGGATATGTGGCTCTCCTGGGGAATATCATACTCAGGTCTCCATCTCCTCCACTTTGTTGAAGCACTGTGCACCCTTGTTCATAAATTTGTAAAACCAAGAATATGGGGGGAGGACTAGAAAAAAAGGAATTCTGTTTATTTATTATTAGACATTTAAATCGTTCCGAAATCGTCATTTCATATTAAAACAGATATTAAAAAGCTTACCAGTTTTCTAGAGACATGAATGTGATAGTGAATACTAACCTGAAACAGAAAAAAAATTGTTAATTGGTGAACTATGATCAATCATATACAATTTTAATAATGAATCATAAAGTGTTAAATATATAATTATAAAAAAAAAACTACAAGATTCTTTTCGCTAATTGACAGTGCTTTTAATGCCACCATGATAAACTAAAGATTTTGCTTAGGCGTTCCCATCATGGAAATACTTCAAATTAAAAATAGTTATTCAAAATCACTTCCTAGTGCTGAATCGAATTAGACTTTGTCGTCTAAATTGGCTTCAACTATTATAATATCTGGATATTTGCTAGTTGATAAAATAAAAAATAATTAATAAAATGTTATAATGTAAATAGAAGAAATTATTATTATAAAGTGAACAATATTAAAACAATTTGTTATCATAAATTCAAATTAATTGCTGACATAATGTAATTTTTTTCAATCGATAAATATATTTATTGATAAATATTACCATCTGCCACAACGTTGTTGAACAATAAGTAATAACAATAATGATAACTGATCACATTCATACTAAAATTTAAAAATAAAATAAAATAAAGATAAAAATAAATTAATATATGAAAAAAAATATATAAAAATAAATTTAATGTCTCTCTAAATATATGTAAAGAGAAGGATAAATAAAATTAAAATAAGCAAACTATGAACATAAAGAAGAAAAAACAATCACTAGTTACATTTACACTATTATTTACAATATTTAGACTATCGAGCTGTGGATCACCGAGCCCACTCTAACCCTAACGTATGAAGGATAGAGCAGGGCCCTTCGAGATCCCAGCGCATCCCTCTCACCGCATCTCTGGTAATGAGGTAATGGAGGCTGAGTAAGAGCGCTAAAGCTGCAAACATTCTACTTGAGTGGATCATCTGACCATTGCCAAAACTTTGGAAGATGAATACTGAATTTTTATAAATAAAAAACATTATAATTTTATTCATGAAAAATTTTGTAATAGTAGATATTGAGTATTCAAGCTAAAAACAGTAGCAGTTCAAACGAGTTCATAAAAAAGTAAAAAAAAAAACTTTGATTTCATATTAAATACAAAGTTGATTCGATAATTTTGGCTAAATGAATTGTTTTTTGTTGTGATGAAAAGAAAAAGGAACTCTAAATCCATTATATGCAATGCCATATGTAGTCCAATAATCATGAAAATTATTCATAAGTTCGAGGGTACCTAACTGATCATCTTCAAATTCTATGATATAAAATGGATGCTAAAATATAATAGGTGGCACAAAACAAACTCTACTAGGCCAATTAGAATCTGAGGTATAATACAAGATATTTATAATTATTTAAATATATTTGAAAGGAGTTTTGTTCCTATCAAGTATAGCATGGATTTTTATGGTAATCAATGTTGAACTTTATTAGTATGATCTCGAAAGAAAGAAAACTATCTTTCCAATGGTGTCAAAATTTCAACTTTTCATCGGAGGTTTCTAAATAAGGGTGTAAGCTGTCTAGAAAATATATTTCGACATAGAGGAATAATTAAAAAGGTGTTTCAGATATAATAAAAATATCGGTAATAATATTATGCAATAATACAGATTTCTAAAGAGTCTGATTACTTCTTCCTAAAAAATACCATACAAATGTACATTATCTCATCATTAGAAATAATTAAATGGGTAAATAGGAAGCTATAATTAATATCTCCTTCCACTGAATAAAAATACAAATGAATAAAATTGACAAAAAATTCAACTTAGAACCTTTATTACTCATGCTCATTATGACCAAATTCAAATGTTTTGGTACTATTGAAATGACGAGTTTTCTCTATTTTTGATGATAGTAAGGTATATATTTCCTTGATATGAAAGTTAGAAGTGACTTCATACAAGAAGTATATTTACTAAAAAAATTAATACAATTTATTAAATGATTAATTTAGTATATAATATATTATATTATTATATAGTATAATTTATTATATTATATTATCTATTTCTCAAATTTAAATCGACCAAGTAGAGTTCGCATTTAACTATTTGATATGTTTTAACCTCCAAATCATCAAACCAAACTTTCAAAAGCTAATTTTTGTAGACTTGAATTTTAATTTGATTTTTAAACATATTATTCCTACCCGGATATAAAAGAGGATGTACCCCTAATAAGTGCCTACAGGTAATCATTGTATATCATTTACTGATAGTTACGACCTGAGTATTAGAAATCACAATTTTCTTGAAAAGGTTGATTATGACTGCGATTCTACCTTTATTTTGGCTATAAGACTTATCTCTCCAAAATTATACTCTTCTTTGATAAACTAACTAGTTAAGGCCTAATCTGAACATCTATTACAATACCCAGTTTTTTTTCTTGATTCAATTCCATCTGCGAGTGTGTTTTGTGTATATTAACATTGCAATTCAGACCTCAGTGTCAAGTTTTCATTCCGCGGAGGCGCAACGAAATGAAAAGAAAAGCCTTAAACACACTTGGCTAGAATGGGTTCAACACTGAAAGTTAAACTGACAAAATTTTTGTGAGATTATTCTGTGCGATGCAATGAATTTAATATATGAGGGACGATTGCCCTTCCCTAGGGTGAGACAATTAAAATCGACGGGTATTTATAAGATGTTCGGAGAACCTTTATTATACATTCCTAAATATTTTAGTATTCAGTATTTTTTGTATTGAATTATTTGTTACGATTCAATGAAGAGAAAAACCTAATATGACAGTAATAGGATTTCGACACAAAAATGATTGACTATTAAGATCATTTTAATTGATGGCAATGAATAATGAATATTTTTCTAATTTATTTTCAACTTTCATAGAAGTTCTTTAGTAAAAATATAAGCCACTGGGTCCCCAACAACCTTTTTCTTTCAGTTGCCCATATATGGTTATATATATGGAGTTCGTGAGTTCCATTTTTTTACGGAAATACATGTTTTAATGTCCCCTGAGTTATTTAAATGAATGGTGTGTGTGTCTGTCTGTTTGTGGACCAATCTAGTTCAAAAACGAAAAGTTGTGAGAAACTGGAATTGTTTAATTTAGATATTCACTGGAGTAAATGTGGGGGATATTACCCAAATTAATTGTAATACACCGGTGGTTGTAATAAAGGGAGTGGAATATTTTATTGAATTTAAAATGAATGAAACATGATGATATAGGAATATAAGCCTCTATTCTTAATTTAATTTACACAAATGGTTATGTGGGGGTTAGCCAAAAGGTTGTAAAAGAGAGTTATTAATTAATTTTGATAGTGCATTGTAATGGGGTTATATTGAATAATATGTGTTGTAGATTACTTGATGGTTGATCTTTTCAATGATATTATATTCCCTCTTTCATCTTGCCTTCCGTTCCTCTGCCTGAGTGGAGTATACTTCATTTAATCGTGGTGTATTGCTGGTCTTAGCCAAAGATGATATGGCTTTTAGACCTGTTCACTCTTCTGTCTCGGATGAAGATGGCTTCGGTAGCCATCTGTAATACTATTTCGGTAGAAGACTACTACTTCTTGTATTTTCCACAAGATGGCATCGTGAATTTCTATTAAAATGTGAAGGGGGCACCTTTCTCAAACAGCAATTATATATATTAAGGTGGGTATATACTTGGGACGTGACAGCAACTATTTCGCTAAGATCGACCGAACGGAAGAGCAACTTTAAAGAATATTTTTTAGATTTTCTTGAAAACAGTCACAGACCATTTTGGGAAACCTGGTTATTTGGACTTAGGAAACCTCAAAACATGTATTTCCGTCGAATACTGGAATTCGAATTTTTCCACAAAGTTCCCCTTGATATATACCTCATATGTAGGTGAAAGTAAAATGTTCTGTAGGTGACCTAGTAGTTTATTAATTTTGAGACGTTGTTATTAGAATGTTCTTTCGTTTTACTATTTTCAATTAAACTATATGGATGAATGTATTCTGATTGAATTTATAAAATCTAACTTGGCTCATGCCTATGGAAAGATGAAAAGATCATATAACCTTCATAAAATATTGTATATCACAATATAAAATTATTATTTTCATATTTGCGTTTACATGATTACTATTATTAGTGATTCCCTTAGCACTCAAAGAAGACAGTAGATCCGGATTCCGATAGTTGCAGCTTACCAATAAGGTAAGAGGTAACAGAACATGTTCCGCATTCAGTTCCGCTTCCACTCTTCAACGTTCCCATTATCACATCGATGTGTGAATCATTCGATTCTCCTAGTGAGGGTGTTCTTTCTTTTTTCATCAATCATCGAATTCATAAACAGAAGTAAAAGCTTTTAAACTTTAATCGAAACAATGACACATCTTCCAACAAGGTGGACTAAACTGGCGCGCATTCCTGAAGAAGATGGATGGGCTGTCAGCCCCATGATCGAGTAGAGTTGCCAATGCTTGCCAAGTTGCACCGCGGGGAAAACACGGAGTCAAGTCTAGCTTAAATCGGTTAAATAGGTCAACGCCTAACAACTTATTCAAATGTTCATGAAGTTTTCTGAAGGGTACGAAACCAACTTTGAGTCTGCCGTGGGCACTTGTTTGATTGATTGATTCATGAGATTTGAAAGTATAAACTATATTTGTTATTTTTAATCAAAATACCATTAATCCACGCTTTGAAATAGCCGAAATTAATCAGCATACGTGTTTTTGACAATTCCATTAATTTGAGACAAGTTTGCATATTAATACTATCTTAATCTATGTTTCATATATCTTGTGAAACATGGATATGTGTGACGAGTAATCACACAAAACTGAAATTACGTATTTAAGATTGTTGGATACATGCCTGGGATGTGACAGCAACATTTTTGATAAAGTCAAGGCACAGGAAGTGCAATTTTTGAAAATCAATTTTTCACTTTTGAATTTTCTCAAACACGTTTTTAACGATTTTGATTAAACTTCTTTGTTAGAAATAGTTAAAAATCTCACTTTTTATCTTGTAATAAAAAATAGATAAGTATGCTTATATGTCTAGAAATATGTCAATTTCTAATAAATCCTTCGATAGTTTTATGATGGGATTTATCAGGAAAAAGAAATATAGAAGCATTTATTAGGAATAATATTTTATAAAGATTGAACACACATTTCCGGAAATAAGAGTAATTTATAGACCTATTATTTATTGTTAGAAACCCAAAAATAAAAAATTAACAAATACAGACGTAAAAGGTAAAGAGAAATTATAAAAGACGCATTAATAAATGATCAGTTTAAACACGGATTTCACAGCTATTAACCTGCTGGGTGCCTGCGCAATGGGTTTCCTATTTTGTGAGCCTCATTTTTTCTTGTCACCATATTTATATAATAATTAGTATTTTAATTTTACTTGTGCCGCCTATAGCTCGGTGGTTAAGACACAGTCTTACCAATTTGATGTCTCTTGGCGGTATCGGTTCGAATCTGACCTGAGCGTTGACTTTTTCATTGAGTGATGGTCCCACAAAATGAAAAACTTAGACCCTCAACCATGGTTAGGCAGTATAGGACTCCTATGAGAGTCTTGGCCGAAAAAAATTTACTTAACCTTTATTCGACCCATTAACTTTGTGAAATCATTCTTTAGTATTTTAAATATTGGTTCAATAACAATTATAGCATTGAACAAATAGTCTAAACACAGTTTAAATTGTTATATTTTGATATTTCTGCCATAATTCAGCATAAGAAGAGTGTTTTTAGAAATTTTGGAACGAGAAATATAATTAAAAGTACTTTTATGAAAACTGTTAAATTGTTTTGTTTTTTTTCAATCTGTCAATTGAAAACCTCATTTGGAAAATTAATGGGGGAAGTATTACTACAATGGAAAATATAAAAATTTCTGTTCTGAAACGAGCAAGGTTTCGTTTTAAATCTGAGCAAAGGGATAAATCAATTGTATGTGATGGGAGCACCGCACCAGATTTTTCCGATTCAAACTCCTTTCTCTATTCGTCCTTTTTTCTCCTTTAGTTATTCAAAAAAATATTCAATATTTAGTATTTATCTATATTTTACTATTGCTGATGATGAAAACTATTTATTTTAAATATTATTTTAAAGTAAAGGTACTTAAGAGTTTTTTTGTTTTGTTTTTTCAAAATACGTCAGTGTTTATCTGTTTTACTATATCCGATATTAAAGATCACTTCATTGTGGATTGAATTACCGAATTTAATCAAAATCGTTAGAACTGTTTTTGAGAAAACCCTAAAAAACTGTAAAATCAATTGTATGAAGAGGCACCTCTGGTTGATCGATTTTATTTTAAATGTTTCTGTAGTGCACAATGCCAGAATTACACCTGGTCCTTGATATGTAATTTCATTTCTTTTTTTACAATATATCGTTTCAGAGCAAGGTTGTTCATACACACAAACACACGCAAGAGGTTACCCAGGATCAAAACTAGGGGGGAGAGAGGGAGGTAGGCCATGGTCGTTTTGAGCGAAGAAATCACGAATGACTCCAGCATTTTAGGAAAATTATGTATAATTATAGCCGTGCTTCATTATTTATTACAATTGTTAGCTTGAAAAATAGCTCAATTATCCAACGAGAATGACCTATAATAATAAAATATAAAGACGATTTAATGACATAGAATAGAGGTGGAAAAAAATATCAGATTCAGTTTAACTGCTTATTGAAATCATTTTTTCTTTTTATAATGCCAGCAACTATACACCGTTAAAACAACTTTCTATTTATACTCAGGAGGTTGTCAGCTCTTTAAAAACTATTAGAACTATACCTATTAATAGCCTCTACATTAAACTATCATGATAGTACAGTTACCGGCCACTTCCTACTGTTCTGCAACAGCACCATGAACCGCGAAAAGAACACACTTTCTCCGAATCAATCATAAACGGCGTCAAAAATGATTATAACTCTTGAAGCTTATTTCTGAGAAGAGATTGATGGAAGTGATTGATTCTATGATGTAAAAGAACCATCATCGGGATAGCCGTTTACTATTTTTCAGACAAAAGAATTGCATGAACCATCAGTTCTTGAATAGTTAAAACCTTACGTAGAGATACGGGAACAGCTTTTGTTGCATAATGATATCCGTAACACAACTTTATTCGGACAATAATAATACAGTATACAAATAAAAAAAATGCCAAAATTGTTCCTTGTGAACATCTTGGAGTGGTTGGGTTTTAAATAGGTTGTGACCAAAAGTTCAAACATAGATATTTAATGGAAGATTATTGATTGACCGTGTGTATAGATGAATGGAATATGGTCCGGGTGCTGTAAAAAAAACTCAAATAGTAAATAATTATTAGGCTCAATAAAATAGTATAATTATTTACTATTTGAGTTTTTTTTTACCGCACCCGGACCATATTCTATTCTTCATAGATATTTAATCATTGACTTGGTATTAAATTAGATTTATCCTAACATGATAAAGTGAAACTTCGGTTAATTATTATCAAACTATGTATTTAAAAAAAACACATTTTAAAGAACATAAACATGATTGCGAATAAGTATATAAATACCAAATTTAGCCAAGAACAATACGGTCGATTCTTGTCAATATCTCTGGATAATTTGATTAAAGTTTTAGGATAAATTTTGTGTATGCATACAATTAATCATCTATTTATAATAGCTCAGTAAATGCAGAGAAAGCTCTACGGCAGGCGGAAGAGGCTTATACCAATATCACTGAGAAACTGGAGAGACTTAATATTATAGTTAATCCCAAGAAGACTGATAGTATTATTTTCTCCTTTCAGGAAAATAATAATATAATGTTCACTAGGGGTCACCCTTAATAGACACCTGACGCTAGCTCGCCACTGCAATAAGAAGATCAAGCTGGTTAGGACCATGTCATACAGGCTTAATCCCCGGCTAACTTCTCCGAATCTCTCCCTTCCCCTCAAAATGATGATTTATAAATGTGTGTTCACGCCAGCACAGCCCTACGGAGCACCTTTGATGACCATAGCTCCAACATTGGCTGATTCAGAGCAGCATAATCAGACGTATCATAATGAGAAAAGACTGACTACAAACATACAACACTTGACTTACCGAAAGTGACTGAGTTCATCACGAGGACACACATCAAAATTTTTGATAGCCTCCAGCACTGCACTAATTCAGGACACTGACACCGACAGGACGGCCAGAAAGATGGCAGACCCACACAACAAGTTACTGAACCATTACTGACACACCAAATCTGGTGTGCCCCGACGCCATCAGACTATCACACAACACTACCTCGTATCCAAAATATCAAATTTCTTCAGCTCCTCTTCAAATGCATTCCCAATGCAGTAAAATATCTTCCTCTCAACCCGTTTTTTGTCCATCTTGACCTCAAAGGAAAAGGTAGAAAACATTTATTTTTTGTTATATGATGTAAATATATGTAGTGTATGTATTTCCGATCATGGATTGATTGGTATGTTGGCAACCCAATGTATTTGGGAAGCATGGTTCAATAAACCATTCCTCTCTATGCATTTCATTAAATGTAAAGAATTAATAATGAAAATGTATCGATTTTTTTCATACCTCCAGCTTTTATTATACGACTTTTACATTTATTTATTAATTTTATTTTTTATCTACGTTTGAACCCACTTTTCAGTGAGATTGCTCCTGCACCAAGACCTGGGAGGTGGCAGAGCACGGTTCCCTTAGTCGACGTCCTCGACGAGGGAAGGGTTTAGACTCCTGAAGTCTGAGGTCTAAATTTTTACCATTCAACCAGCGGAACGGCCCCTCCCCGTTCCAATAATCCACTAGCGTAAGCCAACCAAGTTACAACCTTCATTGGACCCCTCACCTAACCTTATAATGCCAAAAGGCAATCCAAGGTATCCTTAACACCCAGCTAGCATACCTCATAGCATACCTCCTATATGTACGTACCAAATACCCACTAAAATCTTTACAGGAGGGTATGAAAAAAAATCTACGTTTGAAATTCTACATATTCTAATTACTCTCTTTATACATGTATATACCACACATGGCGACAGGACTTTCTCCACTTTCGACATTACTGCTACTCTGTTGTTTCAATAACAAAGACAATGTAGTTGATGATGCATTGTGTCTTCAGAGAAGCAATGGATAACATGAACGTAATCATTAATGGTGTTACGGGAGGTGAAACATGAGATCGATATGGATAAGCGTTTTTGGTATATTGGAATGTCTCAACGAATACAGGAAGAAAACATTGTTTAAGAAGAATAGAACTTTATCGCAGAATAAGAATTGATAAAATAATTTAATTTCTATCCATTTTAGTCTCAACACAGAAGGGTGACAGAATTTATCAACACAGTAATGATTTGAAAAACAAGGAGAAGGATCCAAATAAAACGGTACTAGTACAGGATGCAACCAAAAACCAGCATATTTTGAATTTTGAAAATAAAATGATTTTACATAAAGAGAATAATACATTCGAAAGGAAAATACTTGAATCCATTTACATATCTGAAAATATTGATTATTCAGTGAATTTCAAAACAGATACAAGAAATTTGAACCAACGCTATGCAGAGATATTAAGTAAAATTAATTTAGGAATAATACAGGTTAAATTGAATGTGGATAGTTATAATTAGCCTTGATAGGAATTTCACTAATGAAATAAAGAGGAAAAATGACAAAAGTGTAGTTATAATAAATAATTTTAATGCTTGAACTGAGTGGGGGAATTTTACAAGCATTGTTGTGATAAAGTTTCAACAGATAGTGACTGTGATAAATGATTTTAATTTTGGTTTTAATGTGAATATTGACTAATTAGGTAATTAAACGAAACGTCGGACTTATAAGAAAAATAAAATGTGTTGAAAGGAAAATGGATAGAAATTAAATTATTAATTTTAAACAATTTACCAGTCTCAAGAAAGTGTTTAAGATTATAAAATCTTCTCAAGAAAGTGTTTAAGATTATAAAATAAAATAATTTAAATTAAATTCTTAGGTTCTCACAATTTTTTTTTCTATGACTCAACAAATCAGTTTTTTATTCATTGAATTTTATAAAATGTCGTTACCAAGTATATATAAAGATGGTATAAGAAGTCAGTTGTGCATAAAATTAGTTTTAAAAATTATAAAAATAAATTCCTACATAGAATTTAAAAATATCATTGCTGCACATTGCATTGTGTTCCATCCTATCGTTTTAGTTTCGTAGTGAATAATCGAACTTCTATTGAACACGTTCATTATTTTATTTACTCAAAGAAAGTTGATATATTAATATTTTTTTTTCTTGCAGGACATTGTGGTATCCATTGTGCTAGGATTTCAATAGACATCCTCAAAAGGGAGAGAAACCCGCAGGCTAACGGAAGTCCCATGAGGAGACGAGATTATAAAAATTAAGTTTCTTCGAGGTGAATTGATGAAAACAGCGCGGGATTCAACTTGGGTTAACGCTTTCTAGGTTAAGATGCTTTTTAACGAATGTCACCTCACGTATTCGTGAGTATCAAAGAGTAAAGTGAGACTTCTTCCATCTCCTCGAGTATCTTTTGGATACGCAGAAAGTATCGCTGCCTTATAAGATTAAGAGGAGGACATTGTGTGCTAAAAAAAAAAAATTTGTTTATACTTATAGTAAAACACTATGATTTTACCACAGATCGCTATTTTGAGAGAGAAGGTGGCTACAATTAGATAACTTTCAAAGGTAACATGTTTATAATATTTTATTTATTTATTTATTATAGTTTATTCAATAAACCATAGAATCGAAAATATGAATACGACATAAAAAAATTTACCTATGGAGGTTTAAATTCAAAATTAAAAAAAAATTCATTAGGTTGAATGATTTAGGATAATAATACAAAACATTGTATTTAGCTGTGCAAACGATAACCATTTTACGTATCAAGTACTCATATCTTATAAGTTTTCAGGTCAAATTTAGAAATAATACAATACATTCTCTATACATACTTCATATTTGAGAAAGACGAAGAGATGGCATTCAGCACACTTTGTACAGCTCCGCGGTCTTGAATGACAGTCGTTGAAATATGTAGGGCCGGTAGAGCACAAGGAAGAATGAATATTTCACAGATGGTATGGCTGTCACCGGGAGACGATATATATATTTCCAGCTCCATCCCTATCTACATTACATGTTAAAGCTGTTAGCCCGTAGTTGAAATATAACTGTATATTATGGATTTACTGCTGAAGAACTTCGGTCGATATGCGGTACTAGAGAATATGGAAGTAGATATGAAAGTTTCATTTATGCTTCCAGGTTTCCTTATTCGAAACATAAAATTGTATAGGTAGTTGAATTATAACACGATAGTTAATGGGATGAAATATAATATACTTCATATACTAGTAATATCGCACTAGTATTTCTAAAGTGACATAAGTCTAAAACTTACATTTCTGGAAATGTGACACTCTTGCCTATGGAGAGGGAATAGCATTAAGGCAGCAAGAGTGACACAAGTGCCCTCTGGCGGACAAGATCTGAAGCTAAGTTGATACAGTTTTGATGATTCATAAAGATATATTTACCTATTTCTTTCATAGTCATAACTCAAAAACACCGATTTTTGAGTTGTCACTTTAGAAATACTAGAGCGATATATTAAATGATATTATGTAGCAAGAAAAATGTTATACGGAATATTGTCAACGCTAATCAACGTTATTGGTTGGTTGGGGCTTTTGGGCGTAAAACCCTGAGGTCATCAACGCCCACGTTTCTCACTTTATAATTCTATTTCAAGATTTGAAATTCTTTAGATAATTGCTAAATAAGTTTAAATAATTACTTATTTTAAAATTTTTTAATATGACAAACTTTTGGGTTTAGATCTTATTCAAAAGATTATTCCTTTTTAAGAAAATTAAAACCATTTTTTGGTCATCATTCAGGGCATCCGAAACACTCAGTCCCACTCCCAATCTACTTAAGTTCATGTAATAGAAATGACATTCTTCAAATATGTGAGTGACTGTAAGTACGCTGTTGCAATATTGACATTTCCGCGGTGGTTGCTAATCAACGTTTTATTGTCAGAAGAAAGCAATTTAGACCTGATTTTTTTTTTTTTCAGTTCGTCTTCCATTGAAGACTCATCTTTATAGGTCCGCACACATGAAGTCTTGAATCTCTGGGGCCTATGCCTCTACGTGTTCGGCTATCCAGTCCTCTAACACAGACCATTACCATCATACAACAGAATTTAGCAATATTTCTTTAGTTAGTTGAGATAACTAGTATATATTATAAATCATACAAAATATTCAGCAGAATCTGCTTATCTATCCTATTTAGGTCCAAGACATCACCGGTTAAAGGGTAGAGCCGGATAATTCGGGGTATATATAAAAAAAAAACTGCAGTATTAATTTGACATGCATATTAAGAAAACATTGAAATGCAATACATAAATTAATATCTAAGTCAAACTTAATTTTCTTATACCGACATATAAGTGATAAATACATGTAAGTTTTTGGAAAGTTTTGTAGTACCCGAACAAAATCTACGCTTTAGCATCGAGAAAATTGTAAAAGTACGAACTGCTAACTATTATAGAATAGAATAGAATTGAATTTATTTATTAAAGATTTACTATGTTGTACAAATTATACATGTATAAATAACTTAGTTTCGCCCACACGAGTCTAGTTTATCATAACTCAATTGAAAAATAACTCATATACATTGACTCAATATAAAAACAATAACTGTAAATAATAATACTTCATTACATTTTATGATTTAATTAATTTATACCTAAATCATCAATGAAACCGTAATATCACACCTTAAGGAATCCAGTGATTTGCACGCTGACATTATGAACCCGTAAATCTTGTTTAGTTTTCTATGTTATCGATTCCAAGTATGTCTCGTCTTTTGGGTGCGTCACTGGGTTTTTCTGAGAGAGAGAAATGCTCATAAATATTTGTGTCTGTCTTCCATTAGCTTTTCACGTTAGAGAAGGATATGGAACAGGCCTTTAGAAATGAATTGTTACGGAAAGTGTAGGTTTCCTGGGCTTTGAACTAGAAACTTTGTTTTTCGTGTAAACCTTAATTTAGTCAGGATTTGAAACTCTTAATTGACTTACTGATATTAGCTTCTTTATGTTAGCTCTATACATCAAATAGGACTCCGGGCTGGAAATAGTTCTATATATGGGATTGTTTTTAAGTTTATGGATCGATGGATGCCAGTAGGTAGGTTATGTTTTTTTAACTTTTCCAGT
The DNA here is from genome assembly GCF_000696795.3 of Halyomorpha halys. Lineage (NCBI taxonomy): Eukaryota > Metazoa > Arthropoda > Insecta > Hemiptera > Pentatomidae > Halyomorpha > Halyomorpha halys. The sequence goes on from NW_027114062.1 coordinate 781,301, forward strand.
ATTTAATCGCTGTATTTTAATAATCCAGTTGGCTATACTTTATCGAACTCTTCTTAATAGCCATAATGAGCATCTATTGTTCTGACTTGTGTGACCCAATTAAAGTTTATGTCAGGATTCTTCAGCGAAATTAGTTTGTTGAAGAAAAGTCTTGGTAACCTCTCTTCAGGCATAAGTAACAATCTGGACCAGTAATTTATAATCTTGTTCATAACTTTGACGCTCAAGGCGTTTCGGCCAGTTTCGAGACGTATAACGTTGTTGTTAGCTGTACCACTTCCATTGCATCTGGATATCTTAAGCTCCATACTTCAAAAGAATGCAGAAGGGTTGAAGACATCATAGAATCAACAAAGAGCTATTTTCCACATGAATCGCTTCTATATTTTTGTGAAATCTCCAATACTTTTACCGTGGCATCAGAGGACTTCTAGATAAAATCTGCCAACTATTGCTATTATTGGAATTTTCAGTTTTCCCAATTCTGAAGCATGATTCTTGAGAAAGTGGCACTGGCTTGTAGCCCCTCAGGGTGCTGCGTCACCAAGTTTGGGAGCCACAAGACACTCTACTGAAATAAGGAATGAGATCTCACTATGTAAAACATAACATACCTGGAAAAAAACAAAAAACGAATATGTGTACACTGTTGTTTAATTCACCAGTAAACTTCATATTAAAATTCATCATATTCAAAACAAAAATATGCCGGTTTTCAAAGAATCCTTCTTGAAATAAATATATCTATTTTCCAATGATAGAGAGACGGAAGCGATGCGGAAGTGGCAATGTGTGCCGGCCAAGTAGGGCTGTGGGCCGCTGGAGCTGAATGCTGAGTGCCCCAGCCTGCCAGTGTGTGAGCTCTGTCATTAGTTGTGAATAGGCTTCGTCTTTAGAGGAGAAAGTATCTTAACGAGATTAAAAATAAAAGAAAATTATAATTAATGAAAATGTAACAACCGATTGCTAAAGGAAAAAAATTAATAATAAATAGAATGTGGGCCGAGTGCGGTAAAAAAAAAAACTCAAATAGTGATAACTATTTTTAATGAGCCAATCTTTTGCCCCACGTTGCAGGGTTTCGTCAGGGCTGTATCACTAATTGAGTTTTTTTTTTTACCGCACACCCGGACCATATTCCATTTATTAATAATACACACGGTCAATCAGCCATCTTCCAGTATGTCACAAGGACTTTAATATTTGATATCGTGGAAAATCTGTTTTAACGCACAAATAAAAATAATAAATTATTTGTTACTACTTAGCAGACTCGGCAATGCTTCGCTATTGCTGTATTTGAGCATGTATATACATTAATTTAACACTATTGTAGCTTTGATATCAATTATTAAATAAATTAAGTGATAGAAAGTGACTATAGTAACTTAAAAGCAGCAAAATTCACTATAATTGTTAATGCTAATTTTGTTGATTTTTTCTTATTATTTTAGACAAATTGATTAACTGTGATATACATTTATCAGCGGAACGGTCCATTTACGTTACAAAAATTTCATGGCGTAGCCTTAGGCTGTAGCAAGACTATACCACCTTAGCTGGACTGATATCAACACCTTTTAATGCCACAAGGCAATCAAAGGTAAAAGACTCAGTAAAGTATGTATAATACATTTCATGTATTATATATCTATGAAGTACTAATGCCATTTTAATGAATGGTAGGGAAAAAAAATCTATGGTATATAGATTAAAATAAAATTAGTACTTTCATGCATATATAAAATACATGAAAAGTATTATTTATACGTTCCAAAACGTGAGTAATATATAATATAATTTTAATGAATATATAAATTGTTTCGGTTAATTTGAAAGCAAAACTAAATGAAACGTCAAATCTATTTTCAGTGATAGTTTCGATTGAAGAAATATCATAAATTTTTTCGGAATATTTTATTTAATTGAACAATTTAATGGCTACCAAACGAACTGGAGAAATGCCAAGATCTACTCGAATAAAAAAAAACCTAGCTTACAAAGTAATTCTGCCTTAGCCAAGGAGAAACCGAGAATTTAAGCGAAAGCAGTGTTGGTTCTAAAAGCAGGCAAGGAGTAACTACCCTTTCTAAGCTGGAATTACCTAGCATTCCATCTGTGAGCGGTGGCCAATTCACAACCATTACTGCACTGAATAGCGGACAACCTCCTGTAGGGTAGTCCGGGGGCCATGGGATATTTAATACGATAATCATGTAACGATGCGAAACTCAAGCTGGAATTCATGTTTAAATTTTTTTTTATTTATTAATAAATAATACATTGGGCCACAACCTTTGGCAATAAGTAATAGTGAAAAATGATCAAATTTATATCAAGGCAAAAATATTTAAAAAAGTTTTTATATAATTAAATAAACTTGTTTTAAAATAAAACGAACTAAATAGTTGTTGTGTCACATATTATAAATACGAAAATAAAAGAAAAAACACATTCCAGATGTAAATCTTCAAAGTATTATAAGAACGAAGTATAAAATATCAATCAACAAGGAGTTAACGTATTATTTGGTTATTGGTTATAAATGTTGTTACTAAAAATAAATCCAATAATCCATAATTTGAAATTATCACTCATTTAGTTCTTCTGGTTGATGACGAACCACACCACCATGTTTCATATCTTCAAAGTCGTAAGAAAATATGCTATATTAAGTGAAACAAATCTTCCAATAAAAATTAGTCTAAAATTGATTATATATATTATATATATTGATTTAATACCAATTTCGTTGTTAATTTTAAT
>NW_027114062.1:784487-804040 GCF_000696795.3 Halyomorpha halys
TTTTTTTAATGAAATATTTACTAATGCCAACATCGGTTTGCAATTTCACTTGTCGGAAAAAGTTTTCCTCACGTTCTTACTTGAAAGATTTATTACTCCTGTATATTTTGATAAAAACCAAATGTTTTGATATCTTTGGAAAAAATGTTTTTCCCCCTTTCTGCTGATAAGAATAAAGTATAGATTTACTTGGTTTGATAGTAATAAAAAGTCACCTAACTCATATTTAAATAATTACAAATACATTGTTTTACATCTTCAGATTGACCTAGCAGGATCAAATTTTTTTAAAAATTCTTTTGGCACTATAAAAATTTAGAGTTAATCGGTTGAGTAATCTAAATGCTATGAATGATTTTCTAGATATTTTTGTTACTAATTGTATCAGGTTATTTACAGCCAACGTAAATAATCCAAGAATATTTCTTTTTTTTGTTTCCATTTATAACCATTAGAAAAGGCAGTTCCAAGTAAGTGAAAGTTAAAGGATTAACTAGCATTGAAAGAGGAAATTTCTAGCATACTTTGCTAATTGGTGTCATTCATAAACTATATTTCTAACGTAAGCAGATGGTCAGGGTTGCGGTCAAAAAGAACAAATAGTTTTAACTATTTGCTCTTTTTGACCGCACCCTGACCATCTTCTTATATTTAAGTTATACGGTCAACTATATAAATATATTTTTTAATGATTGGCAACCAAAGTTATAACTGATTATATTTTTGTAATTTACAAAAAATAATGATAATCTCTATATCATCGTTAACGATAAATGATGCTACCGTTATCCATATATCATGAATAGAAGTTGAAGAAAGCTTCAGCAATTATTTTCCACTGGAGACGTAAGACCCAAAAAGAAAAGCTTTGCTTCTTTGAAAGCGATATCTGTTCTTGGAAAGCATAAATACAGCCTGTGCGATGCTTTGCATTGATAAACGCTATCTAAACCCCAATACTTTATAAGGTTTCACTGGAAAACGATACGAAAAAATCGCTTTGGAAGCTACAAACATTGGTTTCGAATTCATCACAAATATATATTGCAAATATAAATAAGCAGTATCCATTAAAATTCCTAAAAAAAAAAAAATCAAGCTCTGGACAGAATCAGGGATAAGTAAATAATACAAAAAATGTTTAATTTAGTTTATTTTCTAATAACGTAATGTTTTTTGAACTTTAGGTTTTGCACACATCAAAAAACCGTGACTATTTGTGACTATACTGGACTGTATAATTAATTTTTCAGTAAAAACGCTTAAATGTTCAATTAGAAAATTGAATTCATATTTATAACTATATTAAATTTCGGAGTACTCCTTCAGGATGTCTGATCAAAAATATAACATTAACTAGTAACAATAAAAATACTTATCAATACATTGTCCTTACTTAAACGTTTGTTTCTCAATTAATCACTATGTAATTACATATATATAATTAATCACTATATCATTACATATACATATATTACATTATACAATTTCACATACACACTTATATAAACATTTTTGGTAAACCCAGAACCAAATTAGGCATAAACCAATCTCAAATTCAAAAGAAATTGCGACTCCATTTTAAGAAATTGGAGTATAATCAAATTTAGTTGTTTAGTTGTCTATACTTTCTTCAGTGCAAATAGGACTGAGAATGACATTCAAAAGTAAAGTTTGATTTAAAAAACTATAATTATATTTTTTTTTAAAGATGGCGCTCAAAGATACATAAAATAAATTTTCCCTTATTCTAATGGGAAGAGAATGGTCTAAATGAACTTTTTTATATCTTTTGAGGAGTATGAGAACCTCTGAGAATCTTACATATGGGCACGATATATTTTTTTCTATTTAATTGTATGTAATATTCTGTACATCCGTTTATTTCGCCATATTTTACTTTTTCTTACCTCTTCTTTTTTGTTTTTTTAGTTTTTTTAATATTGTCTTATTCTTAACCTATATATCTGTAAGCAATAGCTCTATTCATTATAAATGCTGGAACTACATGTATCCATGTTAATGCACCAACAATGTATATAAAATATAATATACTTTTTTAAACTATTAAAAAACATACGACTCTTCTAAAGGCGTATATTTGTTTGAATATGCTCTCTACTGTTTTTTAATATGATATCTTTTTATCTATTACCTTTATGACATTTTAACATAATATAAATAGTCTTCATTGTTCTTTCGTTTTTTTATGGTTTTAATTTTGCGAAATATTTTAAGATTATTAATTGAATTTTAGGTTTCTTATTATTCGTTGCGCGACTAATGAAGTAATGTTTTTATTTTTGTAAATGATATTGTGTTGTATAATTCTTGTTTGTAATTTATTTGTCAGGTTCCCAAATTTACATTTGATCGCAATTTTCTCAGTCTATCCTCTGTACCCTATTTCTTTTAACTTTCTTACTTATTCTATCTTTTATATTATAAAAAAAAAATTAAAATTGTTATTATTGTATATTCCTGATTTCTAATAACTAGATTAAGTGGTTTCACTCAAAAATAATAATTATTATAATTTCTATATTCTTAGAATTATTAATAATTATTGTATTTGAATCGCGTATTTCAGAAAGATTTTTTCCAACTTGTCTCAAGATATTAATCAGCATTTAAAACATATGTTAAAAAAATCATCCGCTACTCGACATTCTTCAATGGGAAGAGCTCTGACAAACAGATTTACTCCGAGTTCTCCGTTGAAGTTATATAAGGTGCATGAAGGTCATTCATGTATAATTTCTAGTATCCTTGATTCCGATGTCCAAGAGTACACAACTACATCTGAAAACAACTAAATAAAACATGTACTAAATCATTCATCCTTCTCATGTTGATTAAACAGTAAGCCCCCCAAGTCGAATTCTTAGAGGTATAGAACCTGGAAAAAGTAATTAAAAATGAATATACAACCGTCAAGATATATTAAACCTTTTTCAATCTTTCTACCTCAGCAAAATATCTTATAGTCCAGGAAACGTAGTGAAAACAAAATAAATAAACCCGACGGTCGAGTAGAGAGTTCATTGATTAATATTTAGTTTTTATATGTAGATTAGGCTTAGTATTAATTTTCGCTCACTATTAATTTTCGACCTTCGTAGTCGTTTAAAGCTTTATTTATTTATTAATATTAGGTATTTAAAAAAAAAAAATGAGCAGTTTAAATAAATTTGTAAAGACGATTTTAACATTATCAGTCATTCATTGAATATAAGTCATTTAGAGTAAAGTTTCATAGCTCAAAAACTATTTGGTGTATAGAGGTCAAATAGTGCTCAATATGAAGCTTTTTAAATTCTCTTTAAAGTAGTTTATAACAATCGTCTTCTTAGGAGTAACAGATTTCATGGAATTTGCCAAAATAAAAAATTAAGTTCTTTGGAAAAACTATGTTATTATTAATTAATATGTTAAACATAGAAATCTTTACTCATTTACTATATTATTTAAAGAAAAGTATGCATGACGTTACTTTTTTTTTTTTTTACTCTTTTTCGTGAGGTAGAAGACGTTTGGTATGGAATGAAAAACTACTCTAAAAATTTAGAATTTTACTTAAATAAATTAGACTTCAGTTCTTCTGCCTTGATCACAAATTTAGATTTTGAATGTGAATTCAAAACCCAAAACATATTAAAATCATAAGAGAATGATGTAACAAAACCTTTGTACGCGAGATGTATTATTACCTACTCTAAAACACCTTTTTAAATTTAATTTAAATCTTTATTTGAAATTATTTTGCACTATTAATGCATAAACTGGATTGAAACCATTTTTTTAAATATTATAATACTAATTCGGATAGTAAAACTCCCGCATTCGATGTTTTTTTTTGTTTTTTTTTATTATTTATTTAATGTAATTTACAACTGTACAAAATAATACAATAGGTAAATATGTTGTACCAGTTGGTGGTACTTCAAACATTAATTTAAATTAGAAGGTCCCGTAGCCATCTTCTTTTCAGACGCCTCGGAGGATTATCAGGGATTGTTAAGGATGAAAGATAAAGAATTAATGGGTTAGAATGGTTAAGTAGTTTGGTATGAAAAGGCGCATATCTGTTTTGGGTCAAATCTGCAACGAGTGGGATGTTAAGGTCTTTGTGAATGAGTTTATTTGTGACGTAATAAGGAGCATCAAGGATTTTACTTAGGATTTTGGATTGTAACAATTGGATGCGGGAAGAATTTGATGGTTTGGTGGAGCCCCAGAGCTCAATTTCATATGTCCAAATTGGTCTGATTATCGTACTGTATACTAATTTTTTGTAGTGAATGGGAAATTTAGAGCGTTTGTCAAGTAAGTGTTGTAGCAATCGGAATCTACGAGCAGTTTCTTGTCGTTTCAGTCTTGTGTGTGGATTCCAAGTAAGTCTCTTGTCAAGATGGAGCCCTTAGTTTTAAAATTTTTTTTCGTACTCTTAATATAATACTATTATACAAGTATAATAACATTATTAGTACATATATACCCCAAGAAATAAAAATGTATACTAGTGCATCATTTCACTTTGATTACCTTGTGGCATTAAAAGGTGTTAATTATAGGGTCCAATTAAGGTAGTATAGACTAACGTTAGTCTATGGGTAACGCAATTGAATTAATGGAACTTGAAGGGACCGTTAGTTTTAAAATCCATATTTATCATTTATTTACATCATGATCAAGTTGTATTTGGCATTACGAGATCGAAGAAATAACGTAACAACCTCTAAAGATGTGACTGGCATCGAACAGTTAGCCCTGTATCATGACGCAGGTTTGAGTCATTACTAACGCAATAGCTCTACCGAATTGTTTTCTTTTGATCCAGGTGTCAAGCACCCTGTATCGATTATCAACTTCCGAGATATATTAAGTACCATCATAGCTGGTTCTTTTGCATCACATTTTGAACTTAAGATTTTTTTTATATCTTTCATTTTTGGCACACTTACAAACCACTTCTAGGGGAGCATTTTCATTTCTTGCATTTGATGAAACCGTGTAAACATCTAAATATCTTGAATGTTTCACTCTGACCTCACAGATACTCTCAATTATTTTTATGGTAACCATTATTTTATGATAATATCTGTTTGTTTTAATTGAGCGGGGAAAAAAATGTACAAATTCATACACATATGTTCTACGGGTATTTTTTCAATTATAATGTCACTGATTGCTTTAGTAATGTTATAATTATAGGTTTAAAGTAAAATATAAGACACACATCTATACAATATATTGTTAATATAATAATTTTTGTATAATAAGAAGATTGTGGAAAACATTTTTACTTTCACTTATCAATAAGCCGAACACATAGGAAAGGAAAGTATTGTAATCATGCAAAATTTCTAATTCGAGTTTTGGATGGATAAATATATTTTTTGAGGTCACCAGAGTTAAAAAAAAAAAGCTAGTCTGGCAAAATGGTCTGTTTGTGTATTTATGTGAACAACCTACATAAAAAAAAAATGGTCTAACGAAACTGAAATTTCAAATTCAAGGCAGGTATATGCCTAGAATGTGACGATAACATTTTCGATAAAATTGACTGACCGAAAAATATACTTTATAGAACCAATTTTCACATTTTTTTCGATTGTCTCGAAAACGATTTTGATTAAACACGCCATATCCATTTAGAATTACATTATTTTTTATATCAGGTAGATCTTATCTTCATTGAAATAGTTTACAGATCTAAAATTCCGAGTTTTCAAAACATCCATCTAAAAGTACCTTTAATTTTGCTTATGTGAACAAAATGAACAGTACTCATTATTAGCCATAATAAACAATGGATAATTATAAAATATTAACGAATTTTATGAAGGAAAACATATGAAAATAGAAATATCCAATTCCAATAGGAAAAGCCAAGATCATCTTATCTTTCCCGATTGGATTACGGCCCCTTTATCATTTGTTAAACTGCTGTATTCTTAAGAGTAACAAAAATTATGCTCCCCCTGAGAAGTCCTAAAATACGAGTTTTCATGAAAAAATAGTAATAAAAATTGTTTGTACAAAGTATTCGTCTTCCCTGGCCCTAGGATTTTTGTTTTTCAATTACAAAAATAGGGAGAACTTCAACACGATCCCGCAAATCTACACAAAATTTTGAGACGTATGTAAGATGGCATGTCAAATTTGTGTGATTTGCGCACCGCACCCGATTTGTTTTTACCAATTTTTTCTTTAGAGAGAAATACTACTTTATTTATTCATCTATGAATATACATTAATTCATCTTTCTAAATACATTAGGTTGCCATCTTACACAGCATACTTATCAATCCGTAATCGGACATATATGCATTACACATACATGGTATAATCATAAAAAAAATATACAATAATAGGATATAATAAACAATTTTTTTTAACCCCTACAGCTTCCTTTTACAATCCATTTCGGTCTGTACATCCAATAGAAATGTTTCATTCATTCCTATTTTTCAACATTTACTTCCCTAGGAAATGTTTTAAATATTAACGAATGAGAAGCATTTACACATTTTCCCGAATTGTCCAGAGAAATGCGCACAATGGAGTTCATTAAAAAAGACAATCAGAGAGAATAGCGATAAGTACATCGACAATGCAATTAAGGATCAAAAATCACCCATTGCTTTTTTGCGAGCTATAATTCGTCTTATTATGTTTTCTAGTTTCGTTCTACCGGCCTATAATATACTAAAGCATCTCGACAACATTACTTATAGATTCTAGGATTTTGTAATCTTTAAGTCCACATCTTCGGCTGCTATTTTATATTCTTTAAATTTCAAAACATATAATTTGGACTAAAAAAGTGTACAGATTGATTAAAAAACATTAAAGTTAAAAAATGTTAGGTTAGTAAAACCGATATACAGTAACTTTTCTTAGGAAAACAGGAATTATTATTATCTTCACCGAAAATTTATTTTAATAGGCTAAATACAAGATTTTATGCGAGAATTGACAAAACGTGAGGATTGAGAGAGGAACTGTAACATCTTCGTTAATAACAAACATAAAAAAATCCTTTTTTCCTTGTTCTATGGCTTTTTAAGAACAATGGAAAGTTTCTCCTACTTTTATGCTTTGATAATTTAGTGCCGTGCGACTGCACAAAAGCATTATTTCACAATATAGATGCTTGGGATTCAGTTTAAAGAATCACTTAGCCAATAGTCGGTAACAAATCATTGAATCACTATTTTTTTTTTTTTTTTTTTTTTTAGTGTTAAAAATATTATGAAATAGGATTAATACCAAAATAAAACAATTTATACAGTAAACTATTGTATTTATTGAAAAAAGAAAACAAAATTTAATATATGGATATATCATTTTATAAGGATTATTTTTCTTCATATATATATTTTAAATTTAAAGTTAATAATATAAATAATTTTATATAATAATAGTTATATTAAATCGTTTTTAACTAAATAAATGCATTTAGAAATTGCTACTGAAGTCGATTTGAATTGTTTTACTCATACAAATATTTTACATATTCGGCTTAACATGCTTAGGCATTGATTTTTTCTTTTTTGAAAAATCCCTAAAATTTCTACATCTGAATCCCTAAAACTCCGCTCTACCATTCTACACGAACTACATGAAAGGACACAAACTGAATCTATCTAAAAGCATTAGAACGGTAAAAGTAAAATAAAAATGAGTTTTTCTTTATTTATAATTAAGTTTTCATTCCCAAAAGGACGCACTAGTAAGAATTCTTGGTAGTACATGAGCCGGGGAGATAAAAAGGCAGTTATTTCACCCCAATTTTTGATTACTTTAATGAAAATTATGTATAATTACTCGTCCAAATGTGTGAGTCTGCAAAGTATAGTTAAGGGGAATAAAAAATGGTGGCTATTACAAAACGATATAAAAAATTAATTTTTCATTCGGAGCTCTATATCTTTAAAATTACAAACAATACCAGAAAACCTAAGAGGACATTATTTAGAGCAGTGTAAATTTTCTGAACTATTAGCCAAAATAGAGCTATTTATGTTCAATGGGTTTCGAGATATAGCTTTTTAAAAAGCGATATTTCATAAAAATGTACTGAAGGATTAGTAGTTAGTGTATTTATTTTGAGCAATCTATATCAGAAAATGTTAATTTCTAGTTGTTCGGATAAAATGTTTGAATTTAAAAAAATATATGTCTAGAGCCATGACACGTATTTTCGTAGAGGTAGTAATTTTTTTAAAAGATATTAGCATCAATTTCAATAAATCAATTCATTTTAGCAAATATTATGAAAAACACTACTCCTCCGAAGATAAACTTCTTAAATAACTTTGTAGCCCATTAAACTAGCTTTAATGTGAGTGCAAATAGATATCTGTACGTCGAATGGTTTTTGAGATAAATATTTCTTAAAATAAATTCACTAATTACTGATCTTTCAATACATTTTGTAGAAATGTTGCTTTTTAAAAAGCTCTATCTGGTGAATTATTTAACTTAAATAATTCTATTAGGATTCATATTTTAGAAAATTTACTCTTCTTTAAATGACGTTCTCTTAGGTTTTCTTGCAACGATTTTAAGATACAGAGCTCCGAATGAAAAATTAATTTTTTTTTTTTAACCTTTTGAAACAGCCACCATTTTTTATTCCCTGTACCTATGCTTGGCAGACTCATCAATTTTGACTAGTAATTATACATAGTTTTCATTAAAGTATTCAAACATTGGGATGAGATAACTGCCTTTTTTCTCCTCTTGGGCTCTTGTACTATGGGTAACTACTTTTCCAAATTAATGTTACTAGAAACGTATGATTAAAATTGTTGTTCCTACGTTCAGTTATATCGTTCATACATAACTTGATAATCAACAGGGTAGAGTAGAAAGTTGATGTATCAACATAGATTTTCATCGAAGGATTTAAGCCATTCAAAACCCATAACATGCTAATGATAGTTAAGTAGCTATCTAGTGCTTATTAACTAACTTATTCATGCTTGGTTTAAGACAGCTCTGAACCAATGAGGAATCACTCAATTAGATCCGTTAATGTGAGAATAATAAGTTTTAGATAAGTAAGAAAGTTTTTCTCCCCGGGGCACTCCGATGACCTATATCCCCAATAAATGTCCAGTTCACTGGGTAAGTTCTGTTGAAAGGCCGTTCCAACACCCTGACAGTAATTCTCAGAGGATTAGTTCTGCAAGGGTTTCAAATGGAGTTATCTGTTTTCTTTCACTCGAGATCACGCGGAGAAAATATCCTATTGGTTCATTGCTAAAATATAACAAAGGAAAATTAGACCAAAAATGTTTCCAAACATCATTCTTACCCGAAGCAACTGATATAAAGCCAATTGAACAAACAACAGATAGTTTGAAAAAGAAGATTAATTAATTAATGGTATTATTTAAAAATACCTAAATTAAGAACTTTAAATTTACATAAATAATGGATAACAGAGATCAGATAAAATCATCTAATGTATTATAACGGTCAACAGGAATTTTGTATCTCTAGGCCTAATTTTGATTTCTTATATCTAAACTAATAAAAAAAAGTGGTTTTACTAGAAAGTTTTCGAAGTTTGCTACTGTAGAAACTAGACCAATATTTTGGAATCTAAGCAAAATTAGTTAACTTTTTCATTTGTTACAAGATAGTTGCAAAACTACTAATTTTCCTACAATTTAAAAACAAAATGAGCTCTGCATAATCATTACTTGTCAAGATACTCACATTACTCTTCAAAGATAGTTCGCTTTTTCAAAAAAGTTGTAACCGTCTTTTATTCTGTAAAATATTTGTTCTACGAGAACAACCATATAAAACTAATTTAAAGCCAATATAGATTGCATTCACATAAGTCAATTTTAGAATAGCCATGTTTAGGCTCAATGTTCACTTAAAATGGCGGATCACAATAAAATAAACAAGTGGGCCAAGAGAGAAAAAAATAAAATGTTCAAGTAGAATTTACAATTGGAGCCATTTGTAGCCTTTTAGTTAAAGCGTGGACTTTAACTTCCTCGTAACTGCAGCGGCGCCGGTTCAAACCTGACCTAGGACCACCACAGAAATAAAAGTTCCCTTATTTCGGTGGTGGTCCCACGAAATAAAATCTTGATCCTCCACCCTGGTTAGAACTGGTTAGTCACCTATAGATAACTCTCATATGTATCAGAAATTACCAGGAAGGGGTCATTAGTATTTATAATTTATATATTTTTTCTATTACATTCTTAAAATTTTAATTAAATAAACTGAATAACTAAGCAAAATTCTAATAATATTGCAGTATAGGATACGAACAATTTATTAATTTCATAGACATTTAATACAGTTTATAATTACCTCTTATATAGTGTAAATTTGGACACAATCATTTTTCGTGTTCTATAAATCCTGTTTGCATTACTATATTCTTTATGAGAATTTATGAAAAAAAATTTACTATAACTTGAACATTTTAACCCAAATTTCACTTCTTACTATTTATGGTTATCCATTGTTTCAAGAAAATCATTGATTCTAAACATTCTGAATTTGGCTTAAATCAAATATTATATATAATTATATTTACTTCAAATTCGTTTCATATAGTTGATATCATAGAATGATTATTTTACAAAATAAAAGATGATTTGTTGTAGAGTTGGTATCATTTGTTGTAAATGATGGTTTGTAGAGTTGTATCTTGGAAAGTAATGGTCGTACAGGACTCATATTAGTTTCAAGTTGCACTAAATCTTATCGACTACAAATCATTCTCAAAATGAAGCTTTTTAATTTCACTTTAAAGGGAGTTTATAACATAACAATCCACTTCTTAGGACAAGCAGTTTCCATGGTACTTGTCATGTGGCAATTGTCCATTGAAAATGTGTTTAATGGTCATATAAAAATAATGCATTATAAAATCTACAAAGTTACTAATTCATTCTATGCATTGAATTTAAACTTAATTTTTAATATGAATTAAACTAAAGTGACAAAACTAATAATTCAATTAACAACTACTGAAATGAAAATAAAATAAAAAATAAAAATAAAATAATAATTTTTAAAACAAATTAAATTAATTTAAATAAAAAAAAAATAAAAATAACTGAAAGGACTTTGAACTGAATTAGTATTCCAATATAACTAATAATTTAAATATCTATCATCTTTGACATTAAAAACAGTTTACTACCTCAATGTAAAAATCAGTGGAATTCATTCTTCGGGACTTTAATAAAAAGACATACATAGCAAAGGAAAGAGCAAGAAGTGATAAATATTATCTTTTCTAGTTGAAATATGGACAATTTTAGTTTTTAAAATTCATTTATTTTTTATTTACAACCTGTTTGTCTACCCGCCTCAAAGGATCAACCGGCACCAACCGGACTGGTTGTCTCTACAAGGCATTTCAGGTTCACTCAAAGATTGAAATGTCTTTAAATTAAGTTTCAGAGGTATCGATCAGATACCTATATCGATAGTCAATAGCAGTTGTAAGAGTTGGAAAATATCTAATCTTGCTTTGTACATTTGCCTTAAGTGATGCTTAATACAAAATATATTCATACAATAATCCGAAGATAATTGATAACGTAAATAAGAAATTACAGGTTGCGGTCTAATCATGATTCTTTTCTTGCTGAAAATAAAACAAATTTCAAAAACATGATTGCGATGATGATTGGCGTAACACATTTGTCATCAAAACTGATCAGGCATATAAACATGGAAACGCATCACATATTTTGGTCAAACACAATTTGATGAGTAATATTTAGATTGAATCCAATCCTTACAGTCCAAAATCCTTCGTAAAATCCTTAATGCTCCTTACTTTGTCACAAATCAAATCGTCCATCAGGACCTCAATGTCCCCTATGTTGCCGATTTGGCCAGAACCAGATACCAATCCTTCCATAATAAACTTCCCAACCACCCAACACAACTCGTTTCTAACCTGGCTTCTCCTTCACTACCAAATAATCCTCCTAGGCGTCTGAAAAGATGATGGCCTTGAGATCTTCTCCTTTAGAAATGTTTTTGGAGTTCTATCATGGGTAGATTCTCCACATGTTTTTATCATGTCATAATATCACTTACAGCAAATTTACTTGATGTGTATATATGTGTACAGTTATAAATATCAATAAATAAATTATTTAAAAAAAAATAGATTAAGGTAGTACTGAATTGTCATAATTCAAATTGAGAAGACTTTCATGTTCCATTTTTAATATAAACTATAAAAAAATAAATAAAATCGGTCAGAAATATATTTAATCATGTAAAAATAAATTTAAGTTAGTATATGTAATTATATATAGTATTAATTATATATTAACTGAAGTCTATTGTTTAAAAAAAAGTGTGTTGTTGAAAGAAGCAATATACAATAGATTTTTCGAAGACAGATTATTTTTTTAGTAGAAGTTTTTGAAAAATGTTATATTCCATACGTGGACCTGGAATCCCTGTCATGTAGCAGCTGAGACATGATTATTCATTGGTTACTTGCACCAGTACGTGCCTTGAACAGATTCGACTCCAGGCATTGTGCTTGCTCCTGCTGGAGGACATACAGACAGTCCTAGTTCGTCAACCCCACCTCGGTGGCAGAATGTTTACAACGGCGGGTTTCCCAAGGCCGCCGGGTGTACTCCGCCACTCTGACTCACTGACTCCAGGTGATGTCGTGGAGTATACTCCTCCTGAAGTTTCTTAGCTGTTGGTTCTGAAAATATTCTTGGATTCTTTGAGTTGGAGCTAGAATTTTACAGATGTTAGATTGGAGACAGCTGTTAGTATTCAACTGTAGCTGTTATATCTTTCCTCCATTTGTACTGTATTTGAATAATGAGGTAAAGACAAAAACTTCTTGCGAAACATTTTAATTTCATTTAAAAACCTTTCAGGATGTCTCCCAACTTCAGCTTACCTAATTTCTTATTATTAGCTTCATCCATTTCTTAATCAAAACTTTGTCAGAAATCATAAAAATTTATATACTTTAAGAATTTTATTTTTAAAGTAAATAAATTGAATATAATTTTAAAATAATAATTATTTTAAGTTTTAAATTAGGTTTAAAATTAAAATTTTTTGTGACACAGTTTTGATTTAGAAATGAATAGAGCTAATTAAGATAACATAATCTGAACATTTTAATTGTAGCTAAAAGTTATTAGTAAGCTATTAAAACAGGATGGTGTAATTAAAGGGATCAGAATGACCGAAAATAGGAATATCCCGAAATGCTATTAAATTAAAATAAAAAAACATGATTTTTATGAAATAATCCATAGGAAGTATCTTAACCTTTTCATTTCAATACAGAACAAATTCCATAACTCCCTAGTAAACAACCTATTCCATTATGTTTAATGACCCTAACGCACTACAAACATCTACACAAGAAAAAAGAAGTTTATACTTGAAAAATTATATACTGCTAAATTTAATATGTTCTGACGTTGATACATGTTTCTATATTTTGCCTTTCTGATAATCGTTGATATGAATTCAAATTACTATAAATTATTTTTTTAATATTATGGATTAAACCAATAAAGAAACACCACAAAAAGTTCTATAAGATATAATGTAGTGAAATTTTAGTATACGAATATTTTTTACACATTGCTCTCAAATATTTTTTACATACAAATTTTTAATACTTATGAATATAGACGTAGTGTCCAATCAAATAATTATTAATGCTACAAGATAAGAAGGCAAATATTTAAGTAAAAAAATAAATTGGATAATATCTCGTTGAAGAGTCACTAAATAATCCAATTATCATTCAAATGAATTTTTAATATGTTGAATTATTTAACATTTTGTTGTTCTATTTCAATAATAATAATTACTATGGGTCTCTCATTCCTTTAAGATAATAAATAGAGACTATGTAGCGAGTTAAGTTTGAAGGTAACGGGACGATTGAACCTAGGATTCACGTTTCTTCCTGGAGTCTAGACTCCTTTGTAACGAATTCTAACAAATAACCTAGATGGAAATTTAATTAAGGAAAGTGATAAATAGAAGAGGTAATTAATTTATCTTGCCAAACAAAGGAAAAATTGCTTGACCAAGCTATTCAAGACACAACAAGGGTGTCTTTGTAAAAATGATATTATTATTAAGGGCGATAATATAGGTGTAACGCGTAACTGATTGGGAAGCCCATGTTCTTATATTCACACGTGTGATAGTGATGTGTTGTTATTCCGAAGTATATGGGATGATATCTTTTCTTTATTCTTTTTATAACAAATAAAAGGAAATTTTGATGGACAATAGACATACACTTATTTCTCAGAACATGAGAATAAAACATAAATAATAACACCAACTACAAATGATCCACTTTAATCTCAACAGTTAATTTTAATCCTTCAACGTTTCGACCCTTTATGCCATTATGAAGAAGAAAAAAATGTTTTCAAACTACTACCATATTATTTCCTCAAATAATACTAATACTATGTCTTAGAACACACCTCAACTATTGACAAAATTAATTAAAAAAATATCTTTCATTTTCAGGCTGATTGCTCATGTCATATAGAAAAAAATTTTTTAGGTGAGTAGAGGTATGTTAAAAAAATATTAGTATTATCTGAGGAAGTAATATGGTAGGAGTGTGAAAACAATTTTTAGATTGTCTCCTTCATAATGGCCTAAATGCCAAAAAGTTGGAGGATTAAAATAAACTGTTAAGTGGATCATCTCTAGTTGGTGTTATTATTAATAACACCACTACGAAATATTAAAGTAAGATATATATTAAACTAATAAAACATAAAATTAAAAAAGTTAATATTTCAGGCCAATCAAATATTTTTTTATCTCATTTTTCTAGTAAAAAATAAAGAGCTTTACCGATAAAATAATCACCGATTTTACGAACTCGAGTGACTATATCTACTGTATGTACCGGTTGCTAAATATGCTACATCATTCAACAATGAAAACTTATTTTTTAAGACATTGTTTTAAAACATGAAAATTACTTTAAATATGATTGAGTAATTCAATATTTTATTGTTATACTTTTTTTACAGCATGCCCCACGATTCGCACAAATATATTAAACTATATAAATATACCCAAATGAATATATAAATATATTTCAACAAATACATGGATAAATTATGTATAACTAATACCAAATATATTTTAATTATAAATGATTTATTAAATACATCGCCAGGGAAGAAAATATACCTCGTCAAGTCATGGATTAAGTATTATACTAAATTTTTAAATTGAAACAAATTTTTAATGAGCAGCTCAAAAGTTTATAAGAAGAAGGTAATTTGCAAATTGTGCAAGATTTAAGAAATTTTCAAAAGTCAATATATTTATTTTTGGAAAGTTATTATTAAAAAAAAATATTATAGAAGGTTCTCATGTGGATAAATTAGATTCGTGATGTCTCTTTGAAAGGTTAAAATTTCAATTTTGACTTAGAAGTTAGTAGTCAAGTTTTGGCATAGAATTTTAATTAGTAAAAAAAACTTTTATTTTTCAGAAGTAGATATATTAAATTTTGAAAAAAAATGTTTTCCAAATTAAGTGATGAATTGTAGTATTAAGTGTGCTAAGATATTTTTTTTTCAGTGAATAAATAATACTGTGTAACAAATATTACTCCCTCCTACACGTAATGGAAAGAGTTACAGCTGACAAGAGTGTAAATCTGCTTCACGCTTGACATGCCATAATTATTATACGTCGAAGATTAGTTCATTGAGTCAATAAATTACGTATGAAAGGAAAAAAAAATATTTGTAATATTAATTTATTTTTTTACTGGCATACAAGTTAGGTTTAATTAAGAACGCTACAGTTTTTAATAAATTTCTTTATGTCGTTTCATATGCTATAACTATATAATTACATGTTACATAATGAAATAAACCACATACATTCATGTCATTATGGATGTTATAAAATAGAATAAAAAAAATTAATTAAAACCGCAAACACGAAGTTATCTATCTTTTTGAACCTAGGGTACAACCTAGTATGTGAAAATAGAAAAGTTAAAAAATTTAATTATTATTGGACGTGGGGAATAAAAAATCGTTCCATATTCTACATACAAGGCAAAGAGAAAATTATTTGACTTTCTTTACAAAGAATAAAACCGGTGGTTCATAACGTTTCAGTAAACATAAATCCACCGATTTATAAAAATTGAGTAAATCAAATTTAATTTCTTGACTGGAAAATTCTTTTGCTACTAATTTAATATTTCAAATGATGTGCAAAACAAGGTTAACCTGGTCAATTCAGTAGAATAATAAACCTCAAAATGTGAAGATGTTTACCTCAAAAGATAATTCAGATTATTACCTTTTCGAAATGTGGGTCAGAGAGATTTTCTGAAATGTTCGTCTTAACGAATGTAAGGTCCATTAGTGTCGAGCAGGATTTAAAGATATGACTTTTTGATAAGAAAAACATTTAATACCTTTTTAAAAGACTAATTTATCACACAGACTCTATGGTGCTTTAATCATAGCTGGATATTTACAAATGTTATAAATTTAGGACTTTACGAAGAATTAGATACTTTCGTCCACAGTGAGCCTGAAAAATGGCAGAAATAAGTCTTGTGTATGTGCTATAGTATAGAACATTTTGAAATTGACATGATTCTTCTTCTACAAAAGAATTTTGAAAAAAGTTTTTTTGAAGAAGAACTACTTGATTAATTGAGTCAATTAAGAGGATTATCGATATGGACCCAGTTCTTAAAAAAAATTCTTACTTCTTCATTATATGTAGTACCTAATCGGGACCGAGACCTCACGAGAGGGTGAGTCAGTTCATTGGGAGTAAATAAAAGATAAAACTCAACTTAAAAAATACAATGTAACAAAAAATAATAATATACAGGTCATACGTATATTAATATTTAGTGAAATTAAATTTATAAGACCAGTTTAATATATAAGTAACTACAACCACTTTCTTTTGATTAATACAAAAGTATTTTGAAAGATACAAATGATCTTTAAGTTTTTAAAGTTGTAACAAAATCAACTATTTTATTTTTTTTTTATGAGGAGGGGGATTTACTTAAATCAGAAATTTAGATATTTTCCTGGAAAAGGGTCTTTTGAACCAAAGGCCTCTTTTCCAATCATCTCCTAGAGAATTGTTTTTAATTTAATTAGTAACCCTCACCTTTTATAAAAATAAAACATTTCGGATAGCGGAGCTTATATTATATTATTAAGAAAAAAGTATTTCAAAACTAGGATCTAAATATCTTAATATGAACAAATATTCCTGTATCATCTAGTGGAATAAAAAAAGAATAGTTTGGCCAATAAAGCATGCCACCAGAGTTACACAGCTCACTTTACTGTCAGTGATATCATAGCTGCCCCAGTTCCCCCCCAAGTTCTGGAACAGAGGTCAAGGTCGAGGATACAGCTGAGGTATTATTACAAGAAGGTGATGATTGCGTATGGCCAGTGTAACAGGATCCGAACCGCCGAACCGTTATCATCATTATAGATATCAGTGTACAGGGTAACCGTATTCGGATATGGAAGCGGGAACTAAATTGTAGTCGAAATTCGATGTTCCAGTATAAGAGGGAACAAGCTGAAGGGCAGAAGAGATCATTGAATATATTCGATTTAGAAAATAGGATGCCAACAGTTCTTATGGTACTAAAATGCACCAGTATTAAAGGTAGGTTAATGAAATACATAAGTAATTATTTTTTAAATAAAAAAATGAATGAATTCTTGCTCAAATAATAAATTCAAGAAATTAATTAATGAATCAGAAAAATGTACTTTTTTTTTTTTGTGCATCATCAAATCGTCTGATTGCTCAGTTATAGGAATTAATGAAATACCATTTATGAAGAATTACAAGGAATTTATATGAGAAGTATACCGATGGTGGTTTAAGAGTGCAGTTTCTGTATCATATTGAGTTCTGTTCTGAGTTGATACCTACTAAGGCATATGAATTAGGGCCATCTGTAGCCGAGGGAGTTAGAGCGCCAACTTTGACAGCCCCGTGACGGTAGCTGCCCCGGTTGGTACTCGGCCTGGAGTAGACTCTTATTTCTCATATTCATGGTCTGATGAAATCAAAACTGGACCCCCCATCAGGGTTAGAATAGGGTGGTACCCTGTTGGTAATTACTCCTCTCTTACTCACACCTGTTTGTCAAAAATGACTAAGAAGGGGGTCTTCAAAAAAAAAAAATAATAAAAAATAATTAGAATAGTATTTATATTACAGTATATAAATAATAATCTCATTCGCATATGAATCCTCGTTAGAGAGTTTTACAAATGAAATTTATTTACATTTTATTTATTTTTTGTTAAATTTTGGTTATTTTACTAGATTAGTTATTATAATAGATTTAGTCAATAGTAACAAACTTTACAATTAATTTTTCCTCCCCGTAAATAAATAACAAATAAATACAAGATATAATAAATGAGAAAATAAAAGTAAACAGTAGGTAGTAAAAATATATAAATGAAAATGTAATAAAAAAAATTTACATGATTATCAAGTAAGTAGATGATTTTTTTTCATGGTTTGTGTCTCAGTCTATATAAAATACCTAATAACAGATATTGTATTTTTAAGTTGATACTCACATACCGCAATTTCATTAATATTCTGTCCAGTTAAATCATAGAATCTTGACATAAATAATTACCTGAAACAGAAAGAAAAATAAATTTAATAAAAAGTACACATTAATAATTATTAATTAAATAAAAAATAACATATTTATTGATTTACACTCTATGTAACTACCGTAGGCAGCCAAATGTTTGGAGTAATCTTAAAACTATTCTATCACCTGATGACCTAGCAACCTTGCGCGAGTTTCTCCTTATTTAGAGGCGTAAGCGGAAAGAAAGCCCTACTCTTCCAGGAAAGATGAATGTTGTAAAGTTCCTGCTAAATTTTTTAATTGGAAGGATCGATTTTTTTTTTTTATGTTAGAGGAGTTTGTGCGTATTAATAAGTTAGTTGTACTGAGGTTAATTCGAAATTTGTCATGGTAATGTTTTACAAGTACTTTAATTACCGAATTTTTTTTTGTCTTTTTTTTATCCCAATATGGAAGATACAGGAAATGAAAGATCATCCTCCTTGAAAATAAAGGTTATATTCTCAAACCTTCCGTCGTATATATAATATTAGATAATTATATAAATAATATTTACGGTACTTGTTTAATTAGAATTTTAACAATTAATTTTATATATATCGATGGAATTTCGTCACACGGCGAATTCGACAAAGAGGTAGTTTTTAATGAAATAGTACTATTACTATTTCATTAAAAACTACATCTTTGTATTAGTTTATCTATGCGATATACGGGTATATTAATTACAAGCTACTACAGAAATGAACAATTCTCTAGGTTCCCAAAAGTATGAAAATATTGTAGGTTTTCAATCCAGACCAGGTAAAGAACTCTACAATGTTTATTAGAATTCTAAACTGGATTCGCCGTTTTTACAAGACATCTATAATATATA
>NW_027114062.1:804230-804765 GCF_000696795.3 Halyomorpha halys
TCCGGCTGAGAATCCTCATTCAGAATTACCTTTGGATTTTTCATTCATTTCTGTAAAATATTTACTGACCGATTTTCAACAATTTAACATAAATACGATAAAAAATAAAATAAAATATCCATAAAACACATATATTAGATAAGTATTTTAGCTGATAATATTCCAATCAAACAAGTTTTAATACATGCAGTAAATTAAGAAGAAAGTAAATTACGGCCTTGAGAAAAAGGAGACAACAATAAAATAGGGATAAAACTACTGTATCCGATAATTTAAGATTCATAAACATTTAAACGAGCTATGATTAAAAAAGTAATCGTACATTCTGAATACCGGTATCGAAGGCAGTTAGTGATACTAAAGTCAACAGTAATTATAGATCATAATAGACTATAATTAAGCTACCTTAGTTCTACTGGCCTAAATTCAGTAATGAGGTCAGAACAGTTTGAAATGTCGCTGATGTATCCGGAGACTAGAAGGACTACTTTTTGCTTATATGAAATATTATTCAAACTTTTTTTTTTTTTTTTTT
>NW_027114062.1:806070-821440 GCF_000696795.3 Halyomorpha halys
TATTAGGTCGTATCCAGGAGCTTTGCGGGTAGGTATTCAAACTTTAAGCTCGTAAAATATGATCTTGATTAAAGAAAAATATTTATGTGAATTGGATTACATTATATTTGATAATTATCTATAGTATCAAAGCTGAAGAAATACAAACTTCGACTTAGCATGCTAATAATAGAATGTTATCTCTCATGTAAACATAACTTTATCAGAGATCACAGGCTCTATTTAACGGAACAGGCATTCTTGAATGGATTGTGGAAAAGAAAATAGTTAACGAAATTTCCAGCTAAGCACATTTCTGGCCAGGCGTAATCTTTATATGATAGTTTCCATTAAAGTTGTTTCTTATCATATAATAAAAATCGATTATAGAATGCAATAAAAATAATGGTACAAAAAATAAAAAGTGCAGAAGGCTCTGCAACCAATGTGGATAAATTTTTCTTTCTATAAGATTTTCATGTACGTTTTTAAAATAATAATTGTACTGGTATTAAAAAAAAACAAATAGAAAATGTAGAGTATGATTGTCAATGAATGAAAGCTAAGATTTCCTTTAAATTTAAATGTTCTATAAATCCTATGTTAGTTTCAGGTCAACCTTTCGTCTATCATTCTTTGTTAACTAAAATAATCTATATTATTAGATAGACTATTTCTAACCATAGATTTCTTGGCAAAGTTCAGATTCGTGTAGAACGAACTTTCTAGTATTGGTCACAAGAGCATTGCAGAGCAATACATTGACAATTATGGGTGTTAAACGCATTATGAATTTATTGAGTATCTAATTTAGCAGGAATTGAACCAGTCAGTTTTAAATTTATCATTATCTTGTACAAATGTTCTGAAAGAGGAACAATGCACATAACATATCCCTTTCTAAATATTTGAAGAAATATATAGAAATTTAGATATTCAATTCTTTATTATTTTAGTCGTAAGATATAAAATATTTCTTGGTTAGCACAAATGATTGTTTAAAAAAGGAAGAAATACAATAAAATATAGAGTTATTTTATTTGTATTATTTTTATTTTTTTCGTATAAATAGAGTGATAGCTATCAGAACTCAGATAGCGAAATATTTCTTAGGTTCAGAATCAATTTTACGAAACATCTAACTTGATATAAAATTACAGTTTGGTACATTTTAGTGCAATGGTTTTTGTTTCTATTCAGGAAAAAAATTTTTGAATGATTTTCGCAGAAACCACTGTGAAAAATGTACCAGCTAACATATATTACTAAATATTTAAATATGTGGATTTAAAAATAGGAAATATTCATATTAATGATGTTTTATAAATTAATTAAAAATAATAATTATACCAAATAATATTAGCATAATAATAGTATCTGATATTATTTGAACGTGAGAGTTTTCAGAATATACTGGATTATAAAAATATTGTGTATTTTTCATGATTGGGACATGTTATATATCGGAAAGTATATTCAAAGAATAAGAAATAAAAATAAAATGTGACTGGCTGTAGACATAACATCTCAGTGTACCGGTTTTAATTTATAAAAATAGTTTCTAAATGTAAAAGATGAATATTTTTTTTATTGTTTGTAATTGTTATTGTTATCAGTAAGAATTTGTAATACATTTTGAAAATGTGTCAGAACGTTTGAACTACTATGAATATATTTATTTGATATGAACTTTTTAATTTAATTTCTCTTTAAGCCACAGTATCCCTTTTTTTCGGGTATATCATATATTGAAGAAGATAAATAATTTTTACATACATAAATTCGAACAAATAAATAAATTCTCGTTTGTAAATAAATTTGACTATCCTGCCCTATAATAGTTTTAATATCCCACTAACGCCCGTTGAACAGACTTGATACTAGGACTCCATCTTTTGACTAGAAACTTAATTGGAATACCGATACTAGACTTAAGCGACAAGGAATTGCTCGAAGAATTTCGATTACAACAACGCCAAATTGACAAACGTCTTAGCTTCTATTTACTACAAAAAACTCATTTGCACTATGATAATTGGATCTTTTTTTGGTAGAATTGAGCACCACGAAAATATTAAATTCCTTTAATCGAAATACTTGATGCTCCTTATTACGTCACAAAATCCCATTTGTTACACATTTGGGCCGCAATAGATATACCTTCATTAATTCCAAAATCCTTTCACACCCAATCTCTCATTCTTAACGATCTCTGATAATCCTCCGAGGCGCGATTGAAGTGCCACAAACCATTGGGTGGTTCCTTTGTCCAAGATTATCGTGTGTTCGAGCACAAAATTTTTTACCAGTTATATTTTTAATTTTAAAATTTATCCCATTATTATACAGTTGTAAATTTCAATAAATAGATTTTTAAAATGTTAAGACCCTCAGATATCTAGAAGAAATTATTTGTCTTCGTATATAATTGCTATGCCTGAAAAATAAAGGTACAGTGGTTTAAATAGAAATTTACTTAAAAATATATATATAAAAATAAATCATCAGTATAATTCCGAAGACAATGGAAAAGCACGCACCTGACAGTAATTAACGTCTTTTAAATAATGAAATAAAAGTGTAACTTAATTAAATTTCCAGTAGCAATTTTGCATACAAAATTGATTGATGAGTTAACTTTATCGTTACATAAATGAAAGCAAACCGTTGACTAATTGAATTGATTTTTATTTTTTTAGCATTTGTATATTTTAAGAAAGAAGGAAAGGGGACCTCTCTTCCTTCCTGTAGAAGAACAATAAGACAATTCGAAGCCGAAGAGCGTAACATTCAATTTGAAGGATGGAACGTTACTCTTGGGGGAATAAAAAGAGTTCTTAGCCTGACCCTGAGGAAGGTAATTACTGCAGGCGTCCGGCCTGTGATTTACTCCCATCTAATAAAGACTTCCCTATCTGGGATGTCCACTGTAGGACAGCTTTAGCAATAAGACAAAATTACATTTCGTAAAGTTGGTACAAGGAAATTTAAAACAACGTTAAACATTAGTTATAAGCTCTTAATACTGCCTAATTGAAATATTCTACTATAATAATTAAAATCTGATTATTACTGAGTCGTATGCAGCGTATCTCCGTCAAATTAAAGGGTCAGCTGAAGTGTTTGAATCCTTTAAAATCGAGTTTAAAAAAGCTATTTGATGTGGTTTAGATTGATAACTGATAAAAATTCAATGTAGCTAATAATAAGATGCAATTAATCGAAAGCAGGATTATCGAAAATAGCTGTTTAAATAAAATTAATTGTGTCCGAATTAAGTCTCAAGACACTCATTATTATTTCTTTAAAAGTCCAACGTTTCGATCAATTCGGGCATCCTCAAGGACAATCTTAAATATGACTTTACAACTTACATTAATAATTAAAAAGCTTGCAGGCTATTCTGCCCAGGTCATCAATTTCTGTCAAGTTACTATTTTGCCACTCTTCACATTAAATTTAATACTTTAAATTACAGATCAACTTAACACTATCATTACTAGGTTGTGATAAGAAAGTGATAATAGTGATAAATTTATCAATAATTAAAAGTTTTAAAATCTAAGTGTAAGAGACCATGAGTGATTACAACATCTAAAAATAAATAAATACATTTTTTTCTTACTCTAAAAAAAAAATAGACAGAAAGGTTGTATGGAATAATAAAATAAATATATGAAGTTACAATTAATGCCTCGAGCTCATTCCTGACTTTTATAAAAATAAAATTTTAATCACTAGCGAATCCATTTCAAAGTCATGGAAAAATTATTTAAGGGCAAGTCCTTTTGTTTATTAAGTCTTCAATTCTTTGGTAAATGCTAAAAGTCTACAGGTTAGTATGCAGATGGATTTAGATTACTTAAAGTAAAAATACCCTTTCATTATTGGTCCAAAGTTGACTTTGGATCGAGCTCGGGATAAAACCTTGGAGCTAGATAAGTTATTGACCTCACGAAGAGATAAGGCGAAAGTTCACCGTAGCGACCTGCGAGAGCATTATCCGCTCCCGGGGCAGTCAACACCTAGGCGAACTGAGTAGGATATGTAACAGTTCCCATGTGGTACTCCAGTGTGTTATTTAAGTGTTGGTATCCTCCAGGGACATTAAACTGTAACACACGCCTCGGTGAAAGATGGTTCATAAACCTTACCGTTTTTACCGACCAATATAAAAACCAACCTACAAAAAAAAAGAGTCCTATTAGAAGTACAAAACTACGATAATTTAAAAGATGAGTTTTATCAATTGTATATTCCTACAATTAAACTCATAATTGAATGTTGGGATGAACTCAATAGATTTTAAATATATTTTTTTAACATTTAAGAAGAGATTTTTTTATTAAAAAGATGTTAATGCTTAATTCATGGAAAGATTTTTTTTTTAGTAAAATACATTTTTTAAAAAAATGTTATTAATACTTCTATGTAGTATGTAGCAGTAATTTTTTCATTTTTTTTTCTTCGAATTGAACCTTAATTATAACTGAATGTTAATTTTAAAATAGTAATGCTTTAATTAGCTGTTGAAATTTCTTTCTTGTTATATTCTTGTTTTTTTCGATTTGCTATCCTTATACATCTGGCAGTAGGGAACCTACGGAGCAGTCATCAGTTTAAGGTAGGATTTCAAACATATTTGAATATTTCTTTTTTTTAAATTAAAATTGAAGGAAATAAATGAACAAAACTGGGATTTTGTCAGCTAGAATGATTAATTTAACAGGAAAAAATACTTATATCAAGTTAGATAAAAAATCATAAATTTAGCAAATTTCAATACCTTTTCCGATTAAAGTTGTATGTAAATCACATTAATAATTATATAAACATAAATTTTGTAAATATTTTTAAACCCTAACGATATTATTTGAGATCCTATTTGTCCATATTTGAGATTTATTTAGAAAAAATAAAGAATTCTGCAGCTGCAATTTTCAAATTTTGAATAAATTTGATTTTAAAAGTTCATGGTTTTTCTTAAAATACTTATGAAGTCAAGGTTTAAGTTTACAGTGACTGGAAAATTCAATAAATATGTTCCTAAATGCTTTTTTTTTTATTATTCTGCAGGTATTTCTAAACATTGTGTTGAAAAAACATTAAGGTATCATGAAAAATTTCATAGGTTTTAAAAACAGGAAGCTTTGAGATGGATGCTGCAGTTCTTGGTAATGCAGAATCGTATTTATTTATAAATTATTGAAAAAAAAAATTTCAAAAAGTATTGAAGGTATAAAAATAAACTTCGTTATTAAAAGTGGTAAATAGAACATATAAAATTGGGTGATAATCCTTTTTATTGCTTGAGGGAGATCAAGACCGAAAATATCATAAACATATTGGAGCTATAAGATCAAGTCTGAAATTTCCAAGGGTTAAGTAACAATATATCTAAAGTGGTCGAAGTTGATAAACAGCATTGGCACAGTAGAGAAAAGTCATGAAAGGCAGACGGACTAATATTTGTTTTCTTCAATTTTATAATCTACAATTCAAAAGTTGTGAGGTGAAATTATTGTGTTTTGTCGATTACAAACATTGATTATCGAAAATACGAAACCAAAACACGGCTGCTACAGGAACATTGAACAGAAGATTCTCTAGTAGTTCATTCCACGAACTGTGCCTGCTAAGCACTATCCTCGCTGAGAAAGCCCAATAGACCGATGTGAACCTGGGCAGAGAAACTGATGCCAAAGACAATGACGATTACGTGAGCCTATTACATTCGCCTTCTTTCACTTTTCATGAGGCCATCTCGGCATACACAGTTCCCATCCTGCCAATTACAGCCGCAGCCGTACCGTCAGGACCTCCCAGGTCGTAATGATGCTCTAATTGTCTTTTAATGGCGTTAGATTTCGCAGTAGAGATAATGGTATAAATGCAGTCCCAGGTGGAGGGTACCAAGGTACGAGGTACAGTAGCTATGGGTCCGATGACAGTAAAAAGTTATTTCCATCAGAGTTTTTTAAAAAGAAGACATTCATTTTATCACTATTACTATCATATGAATAAGTTATATACCTTACTGCTTTCTCTTATTAAATTCAATCGCCTAACACATACTATTTGCATACGTAAGTTTGCTGATAAACTTGAGGTCACACTATAGAACCTATCAGGAATCATTTGATCGGCATGAGCGTAACTGAAAGGGTTGGCACCTTGTGACCTTGTGGGACAACACAACATGTAAGAAAGTGCAAGGTTGAGGTTCAAGAGGGACTCAATGTCCATAAGAATATGTTTAGTACTTAAGTTTCTCCATAACAATTGGGCTGAAAAGTTCGTAGGCTAACATAGGAAACATTTTTTTTTTATTATTCAATATAGTTTCCTTAGAGGGCGATACAATGCTTATAGCGGTCATACAATTTTTCGAAACCATTTTTATAGCATGATTTGTCTTTAGCCTCAAAATAGTGCTCAGTTTCGGTAACTAGCTCTTCATCAGCGCTAAATTTCTTTCCAGCGAGCATACTCTTGAGGCCTAAGAACAGGAAAAAGTCGCTTGGGGCCAGGTCTGGAGAATAAATTCGAGTTTATTACGATAGAACAGCTTCAAACATTCAAACTCAGAATCATCAATTCGTTGTTTTTGTTCGATTGTGAGCTCGGGCGGCTCCCACTTTGCCCGGAGGTTTCGCATATCTAAATATTCATTCACGAAATGTCCAACAAGTTCCTTCGATATCTTTAGAGTCTCAGCTATCTCGATCAACTTCACTTTACGGTCATCCTAAATTAATTTGTGGACTTTTTTTTTTATTTTCGTCGGTAACAGTCTTTGGGCATCCACTGCGTGCAACGTCCACAGTGCTCATTTCACCTCTTTTTAACTTAGTAAACCACTTCTTAACGGATGATTTTCCTGGTGCAGTGTCCGAATAATGTTTATCAAGCCAAGCCTAGGCTTCAACTATATTTTTATTTTGCCAAAAAAGCAATACTTTATTAACACACGAAATTCCTTTTTATCCATTTTTTTTTCAAACTAACAAAAGTTGCTTCACTCAAAATGCTACATCTCACACACTAATAGTCCAACAGCTGTCAAATTTATACAGGTATTTTTTGAAAGTTAGGGCTAACTAAAAATTATATGTATGCATCAGCCTATGAACTTTTCAGCCCAACTGTTAATGTTAATAATTGAATAAACCTAAGACACGGCATTTTTTTAAAATAGTGTTTGACATATTCCATACCCAATAAGGAGATTAGATATTGGGTAATTCCAGAAGCTAGGTTCTCCATTCGCCATTAAGACAAGTAATGATGTAAAAAATGTTGGAACTAAACTCTGGAGCTATTATCTTTTCGTATAAATTAAAGAGCGATCTTACCTGCACGAAAATACACTTACAGGTATATGGAATATACAGTAAGGAAAAGTATCGCGATGGTGAAAAAATTTGACTTCGAGCTTCTAGTGGAAATACACTTTTTGATGAGCACATAACAGTGGTCTGAGTGTCTTGGCCTGAACACCCTAGCTCAAAAACAAAAAATCGTATGAAACTGAAAAAAACATATTTAAGAAAGGTATATGCCTGGGGTGTGACGGCAGGTTTTTGATAAAATAAGCGGCTGTAAGTGCCACATTATATAATCCATTTTCTTGAAAACGGCTCTTACTATTTTAATTCAACTCGGCATATCTAGGTGGGACTCAATGGTATTTAATATCAGATATGTTTTCTCTACATTAAAATAGTCTGTTAGGACATAATTGCAGAATTTTGAAAATGGCAAAAAGTGCCTTTTGTTTATCCAAAATAATTATCCATTTCAGATTTCAAGATCAATATAAACTGTAAGAGGATTTGACTATTAATTAAGTTCATGAAAGTAAAAATAGTTTTCCCAGGTTGAAAACACATTTCTGGAAGTAAGAGTATTAATATAGACTTATTATATATATGGAAAGACACATAATTCCGAAAAAATAATATTTACCACAGAAAGAAGTAGGAGGTAATGGAGAATTAAAACTGAAGATATCTACCAATTGTTGTATACGCGTCAATTAATATATCTTAGCTATTACGATATTTTGCTATTAATCATCAATTCTCCCATCACCGTATACCATTTAACCTAATCTCTCAATGACGGTTTTTGTTTATTTTAAAAGAACAGAGCACGCGGCTGAGGCATTAAAGTCACCTCAAGACATCTCGTAAATAATCCAGGAATATTTTTATCACGTTGCAATCTAAATGGCTGTGGAGATCATTAGTCACCTTCAGCTGTCGATACTCATCTAAAAGGAGGTGCTAATGTTTTTTTTACATCGACTTCGTTAATAAAAACTCGCTGTCCGTGAGGTGGAGTTTGACGTCTGAGACAAGGAAGGACTGAGAATGTAAACACGATATTACAAAGCGTTGTGTTGTAATTTTATTCAAGCAAACTATAGGTAAATCTGCGAAACATACATTTAATGGACATTCGTGAGGAAGATCATTTTATTCGTTATAGAAAGGTGACCGTTAGTAAAGGATCAATATATATAAAACAAAATAAAGAAGAAACATAATTATAGAATTCAATAAAGAAACAAATTTTTTTTAATGATCTCTCGTTTCAACCAACCATCGTTTTGTAGGAAACCTATTATATATATATTTTTAGAATTATTTCAAAATATCTACAACACAATGCATTGATTGATTTTTTTAAATTGATATTAACATTTTTTCGAACTTAACAGTTCTTACAGCTAAGTGACGATATGTATTTCCTTTTAAAAATATACGTTTCGTGATTAATTAAAATGAAACTAATTAAGATCAAATACTCCATTATCTTTATTTGCGTGAGAACATAAAGTAAAATAAGACATATTGAAAAATGTATATTTCTATCTAAATATTTGCACAAATAAAATATACAAATTGTTTAAAAATGAAAAGATTTCTTAATTTATATTTAAAAATCAAAGCTCCCATTTTATTTGTTTTAATATGAAAGATAACAATTATGTATAGTTATCAATTTACTTATACTATTATGTATAAGTATATAATATGTATTTTTTCTGTTACTTGGCACAAAAAAGCAATTACTCAAAAAAGTAATTTATAATTGATGAATGGAATATGGTCCGGGTGCGGTCAAAAAAACTCAAATTGTAAATGATTATACTATTTTAATTGAGCCAACGTTTCGCCCCACGTTGCAGGGCTTCGTCAGGGCTAAAAAATATACAAACACTTGCCATAGTTACAAAAAAAGAAAAAAAATATAAGTGGAAAATAACAGGGGTATACAATGAAAAGTAAAATATAATAAGAAAAATTAAAGGTGGTAAACAGTAAATGAAAAGGGTAATAGTAACAGATAGATAAGAGAAGAAATATTAAAGAAAGTACAAATTAAGAGATGAAAAAAGAAAAGAATAAAATCAAATGATGAGACAGAATTCATACTGTAATTTATAATTAAATAACAACATAAATTCTTAAAAAAATATGCAATGAATGCTTTTTATTAACTATGAATTTTCTATTATCTAATGTATTCTTTTTAAAAAAACTAACAGTACCATGTAGATATAATGTTTTTCCAAAATAAATATCTCACAAGTTCAGTTCCGAAAGCATGAGTTTTTACATTCATATTTGATAACTTTCGTCCGTTTTTGAGGAGTGATACAATTGGTGACTACGTTCGAAGTGAAGTAGTTCCATAATTGTGCGTATAAGTGCATTAAATGTATACCTTTATGTCAAGAAACTGAATAAAATCGTCAGTTTCGAGGGGACTCCGATAAAGGGGCGAAGTTTTACTTCATAGATAATAACACATATACTTAAATAACGATTTTGTTATGCCTCATTGCTATATTTCAAAATGCTGAAATCTCAGAATTCAATATATTTATTATGTTTTCTGAGAAAGCTTTTACATGGGTTTTCCCAAACTTGTGAAGATAAAAGATCAATGTGTCATTTATTCAATGGTAGTTTTCCTATTAATAGTCCTTTAATTAATATTCAATGTTCGCTTTATACATGAACGGGACTGAAAGTTCATACTTTAACTTTCTTTGTAATATAGACAAAGTGATTTCTTTATTAAAAGTAAAAGCGAGTTGTACAAAAACTCCTATAAAAACAACCTGGACTGTTATTCACAAAGTTATAAGCAGTTCTCACTATTCTTAACCGACTTCAAGAAATATATGTTTTTACATAATTTTTTTGTTGATAGAGCAATCTGTTACTTTTACTATTGTACTATAAAATTATTGTTTCAACTTTGTTAATAATAATTCATAATTAGAAATTATCTAAATAAAATATAATTTTTTTTTAATTTATTTATTTATTGATATTTACAACCGTTTAAAAAATACAACAAGTAAATTTGATCATAATGACATAATGATATGATAAAGGATGTAGAGAAACTACCCAGTAGTAGAACTCTAAAAACAGTTTACAATATAAGGTCACGAGGCCATCTTCTTTTCAAAAATATAAATATAAAACTGTTAATTGTGTAAAGAACCAAGGGAAATATGGAAAAAATATTTTTATAATCTATATATCAAGGCTTTATCTCAAACCATTTGTAATTCACAGTATTAACTTGTCAAAAAAAATTAATATTATTATTTTATATGTATATAAATAATATCATTTTATAACATTAAAAGAATTATCTGTTAAAAGTATATAAATATATATTTAATTTTTTAAAAATGAATTTCGTCATATTTATGAGGGTTTTAATGAGTATTCTTGATTGTTAAATAAAAATGGTTTTTAAACTATCATTACAATCATTGTTCTTATTTAGTTTGCTACTACGTGATTATTCATAAAAATAATTATATCATATATCGTCGGTACCAACCCAAATTGGCTTATCTCAAAATCTTTTGAAAATTGTGTTGCTATTTTAACATTGTACTGACTGATATATCAAGATATGGAACATTTTACATAAAATTATACACTTAAGCACAATAATATGTGTAAATTATAAATAATGTTCACCAAATTTATTCATTGATTTAAATAGGGTTGTAATGATGTAAATAGGTACAATGAATTCAAAACATAATTTTTAATTGCTTGTTTTAAGTATAAACATATTTCTAGAATCATAGAATAGTTAAACAATTTTTTTAAACGGGTGATTCATACCACATAGGAGAACAATAAACCAATAACTAAAGGAAGCTGATTGCATTTCTTATCACTGAGGGCATTAAAATTTACAGCGCAGTTTTAAATCGAAATAGTAGTGTATTATTGCAGATGACGTTATAAAACAAAGATATAAAGATTCCAAAGTATTCTGATGTAGAAATTTACAAAAAAAGTATTTGACACTTATACTTATTATCTTTTCCATGATTTCTTAATGTCAACAATCGAAAATAATATTAATATATGTATGGTAATATTAATTATATTCATTCTAAAAGAAAAAAAAGTAAAGGATATATATATATATAATTTATGTAGCTGTTCTGGTTAAAGATTAAATAATTATTTTAAAAAATTAATTTCTTGTATGATACTATTTGGGTTTAAGAAGTAAATCCTTGATTGTTAAATAAATATGTTTTTTAAACTATGATTAGAACTATGGTTCTTTTTTAATTTAGATTAATATATGCATGGTACTATTAATTATAGTTATCTATTTTTTATGCTCATAAAATCAATATAATTTTTATCCACTACAATTGACAGGAAATATTATAATAGTAGTAGATCTAGGAATCTGGTAAGTGGAATTTTTCATGTTATTGGAAATCCTTAAAACAGGTAAATAAATAGAATTATTTAGGTGCCTCTTCACTTAGAGAGTACTCACCAGAAACACTCACCTCGGAGTGTTCGATGGTTTACACGTTATCTCTAATTGATAACGAGATTATAAGAGCCACACGTAGGATTCGAACAGAATTCGTTCTTTTGAGAGCATTTGTATGATAATCCCAAACTCATTAGTACTTCATAAAATTATTCCTCATTCAAATGCCAAAATATTGGGAAAGAATAATAAATCATTTAACCGTACAGAACAAGTCCGACATAATGTAGTTATAATCTTCAGACTACGATAATAAGAACAAAAAAAAATTATAATGGGACTTAGTGCAAAAGGATAATAAGGGAAACATACAAATTCTGAGAAATCAGATACTATAAGCATACATAACGTTTTATAAAGTAGAGACAATGAATTGCATTGTTTATTTTTATTTTTCATATCTTGTTAATTTGTCTAGTTATTTCAAGGACTACAGAAATGAAAGTAGAAAAAGAAATACCACACTAACTGGTCTAATTAGATAACAGAAATTTATTAAGTTTCATCCCTTTTAATTTTTTTTTTTTTATAGTAAATGCAACAATTCTCAAAATGAGTGTTTATAAAGGAATATGGGTTAGTATTAGCTTTTGATTCCCGAAAATATCTGAAATTTTTGAAACTTTGGAATAGTACAGGCTCGTTCCTTCAACAATGATCATATTTCATGGAGTGCGAATCCGTTTATTGAAGTCAGTGGTGCGGTTAATCGGGCAAACAGTATGCGGTCGCCGTTTCTACCGGAGGGGAAATCGGCACAGCCATTCAGTGTGAAGGCTGAGGTAGCCCACTTTTACGTATGTAATAAGGATTTCTTGGCTGTAATAAGCAGTGTCCACAGCTGAGTATTAAAGTGAAAACATGATAGCTCATTGATAAAGAACATAACTGTTTGAAAATAATACAGAAGTGTCTTCTATTCTTTCGAATTTCAATATAACTGAAAGGAAATAATGTCTCAAAAATTATATAAATAAATTTTATAATATTGTCAAAATCTAAAGGTTCACAATATTGGGCAAAAAGAAATGCAAGGGAATTATAGATTACATCCTTTATAATTACTTAATTATTAGTATTTTAAAAAATAAGAAATATTGAAATTATGTGTAGTTATCCATTACATATATTATATATTATTACATTAGTGCACCAGTTAACGAGAGGCCAACCTATGTTTTTAAATATCAAGAGTTTGTTGCCACAAACCGTATTAAAATTTTACGCTGAAGTTGCCAGCGACCGAGAAAAAAAGGCAGTAAGGCACTACCTGCCCCATTCTTCATGTGTTTTACCTTTAGGAGATGAGTTGTGTTTTTGTAGATTACAAACTAAATTTCACATTTTCCGAGAAGTTCACATAGTTCATAATATCTAAAAATAAGCATTTCTTATCTGTTTTGCCTGGAATAATGGAAGTTTAATTAGAAATATGTATGTCAATAAATGGGTGACAAAAAAAACTGTGTTTCTAATTATTGACAACACTGGAAATGGACATTGGATGGAAAAGAAAAAATGATGTATTCCAAAGACAATATCCCTCCCAAAGAGAATTAGTATGAATAGAAAAACGAAACTTCATCAGGAACAGAAAACGTATGAAACATCATCGATGATGACCACAAAGAAATGGAACTAAATAATGAAGGTGACCAACATAAGACAGTTCACTTGATTTTTGGGTTTTAAATATTCCCAATGAAAACGATGGATTGTTCTCTGAGTGCTCGGCGGTATTCTGAGATGAACATAAATGTAAACTCATTTGTAAATTTAGTGGAATTTCTGATGATGTAGGTATCTAGGACCAAGTCTATCAAACTATGGAAGGAGTAGGCGAGAAAACTATATTTCCAAAACCCTGTAGACAGTTCACAGAAGGAGATTTTTTTGTTAGTTTTCTTGCAAAAAGCCACCAGAAGAATAAAAAAAAATTTGTCAGCTTAACAGTGTGATAAGAAACAAAGCTGCAGAAATTAAATTGGTAGATGCTAATAGGATGAACGCTCTTTTTATGCTGTACCTAGAAAAAGAAAATGAAGTCCAAGAAAAAGATTTATTTTGTTTGTGTAAGTTCTATTTTAATTTAATTTAATGATTATCTATATATGTTGTATAATAATAAAAATGTTCCTTATGTCGTCACTTCATGTACTTTTTATGATTCTGGTGCATTTTACTAAAAACGTTTTAAACATGAAAACTAATTTTTTAATAAAAAAAGAGTCATATTTTTATATAATAAGTATATATAATATTTTTAATGTAATGAATTTTAACCAAAGAATTATAGTGATAACTTCAGGTAAAATCTGAGAGCTTTACATGCCAATTCTTTAATGTTTTGTTTGTAAATTTGTATTTTTTAGACTATGTCAATAATTGGTACGTTTCCCTTGTCAATGTCAATAATTGGCACGTTTCCCTTGTCAATTACTTCATTTTCCATGTCAATAGCAGGTGCAAATAGAACAATATTGTTTATTTTCAATAAAAAGAAACTACAATTTATTTATTAGATATGTCAAGGTGGATTTAAATAATGGAAACTGATCTATATCAAAATCGACGAATAACCAAAAAAAATAGTCAAATGAAACAAAGGTACATAGGGAAATATTTGTTCTTATTTCGAGATCCTTAATTCATATTTTCAGTTAGGACACTTTACCCTGAAACACCCTATTTATATAAGATAGGTTTCCTTGATACAAATTGAAATATAAATTCATTAACATATATTTACATAAATTTAAGTGTTTATAAATAATTTTTATAGATTTTATTTTTGGAGGATGTATATCCTACCAGAAATGAATTTCCTACTCAGCCTAAAATTTGTCTAAATATTTGAAACTATAATTTTAGCTTATCTAAACTTTAGAAAGCAATACAGTCATAAAATATTTTTTTCTGTTAGCTATATCCTAGCTAAATTGAGGGTTAAGCATACTCAGATCACAGTGCTCATTTACAAGGACTTTTCTTTAAATGGGTTCATTGACCTTTGAACTTAGCAGATGTACAACCCTGTGACTAGAAGTACGTAATGCAGTGTTTACACTTGAGTGACCTTAACCGTCCCAGTCCCCTGAAATCACCGTAGCCGCATACCAGAAGAATATTGGAGCAAGCACTTTCACTTCGGGCCATAGCCTTCCGAGGCGGCACAAACATTTTAAGAGGTTTCTCATCCAATCAAATAATCAAATTGTGGAATGACAGTGAAATGCGTGTTTTTGGTTATCACAATTGCTCTAATCTAAACCATCTTTCCCATGCTTGTTATACCTCATATGGTCTCATGTTATCCAGCAGAGGAAAGAGAATCTCATTTACGTAATCGGTAAGGAGATGAAAATCGGATTGTGGATTTCTCATAGCAATTAAGCTTTCTCCACTTAGCAACGGAAGGTAGCCTACATTAAGGATTTTCAAACTGGACTTCCGAAACTGTCGGTAAGTAATCTTGGGATCTCTTTGATTCTATAGTTACCTGAGAACAATCATTTGTGAAAAAAAATTTGCATACAGAAAAAAA
>NW_027114062.1:821542-831044 GCF_000696795.3 Halyomorpha halys
TATACACATATACATATATATACATAGGGAGCTCGATGGCACTGTGAAACACACTCTAAGGACCCGGACAGATAATTATTTTGTTAATACATATGATCGTGATTTGGAAATTTTAATCTTTCATTTCGTTGAATCATTATGGTCATAATAACAAATTGGTGTTTATGTTGAGGCATTATTTATAAATAATTGTTAACATAAATGTTGTAACATTACAATTAACTAAAGTAGGATTTCATTAGGAATTAGTTATGACAAATAAGAAGAAAAAGCTCAATAAAAAAACAAAAAATCTTTAACTAATATTCGAGTTTTTTTTTTAATAAATAAATTGGTTTTAATCTTTGTTAATATATTGGTGCTCCGAAGTGTAAACGCAACTATAAAATATTTGTGAAATTGACTTTATTGTGTTGGGCTCAAGAATGAATTTATTAAATGTTTGTAAATCGATATGATTGTACTTTAAAAAAAGGGTTCACCACAGGAATGTTTTTAAATGCATTTTAGAATAGGTCAACACAAATAGGCAATTTTACTTGTGCTATAGTACTTTTAGAGAAGCAAAGAAATGTATCCATAAAATAATTAAAGGTAAGAAAATAATAAGAATAATTAATAATAATAATAATAATAATTTTTTATCTGAATATCAATTTTTTTAGAAATTGATATGCAATTAAAAAATTAGCAGTGTAAATAGTAAATTATATTTCAATAACTTAGAATAAACTCAAATTTATTTATTTGAAATATGTTGCGTAATTTAAGAACTGTTGATTGTAAATCATTTTTTATTTTATTAGAACAAGGAACGAAACATATTTCGGATTTTAAAATAGAGTAAAGAAGTCATAAAAAGATAATTTCTTCCAGAAAAAGAAAATAATGATAGAAATATCTGACCAACCCTTTCAAACTGCATTAAGTGAAAAATTGAAATTTATAGTTGAATGTATGCTTTCTGTATCTACCTAATCAACATTCTTGCACATGCTTGCTTAATATTAAACATTTAAAGTGTAGATATTATTTTAAATAGTGAAAATGTTTTCCACCTAGTTCATATTTTCACTTCTTTATTTTATGTATTTCTTATTAATTTCTAATTGTTAGCATGTTCATTATTTTTTATTATTAGCGGAAATAGTTAGTTTTATTTGCCTTTTAATGTTGCAATGTTTCAATGTAACTGGTATAGGTAAAAAAATAAAACAGCATCATGGATTAAATATTTGTGTACATTTAAAAATATTATTATGTAAAGAAATGAATTGGTTGGCACTTTGCGGTTGATGATCCACTAAATGGGATAACGTAATTTTTTTAGAAGAGGGGTAGAGAATGAAATCATACCTAATTATTATATATATTATGTTTTCAAAGATATTTTCTTTCAATATGAACACTTTTTTTATACACGACTGGTTCTCACCAAATTTCATTCGTCACTATAAACTAGCATTGATTCTAAGGAGAGCGGTAAAAAAAGAAAGTCAAAAAATGGCTGAAATAGATTAAGTGTTTTATACAATGAAGAAAATTTTAAAATTCTAATTAATAACACAGATCTGTATGAGCACATATAATATTTTATTCATTAAAATAAATATATTTTTTTTATACAGCTGAAAGACAAGGGTATGTTCTATTATTCATCCAAAAATAAATAATTCAGCAGAGGTTAAGACGTTTCTTGACCTGAGAATTTTATGAGATGCAGGCTTGAAATCGTGACATCGAAATTCTTGGATATGCAGTTGCATGGGAATGACGTAGGATAGAAGTTGAATAATGTAAAACAGCACTCAATGCGCTGGCTGTCAAGCCTTGTCTAATCTTATATTGAATAATCAGTGGCATAAGGCTGCATGACGCTCATAAATAGTAAAAAAAGTCTCAAAAAGGCATATTCATCACAAGTTTAACAGACGGTTCGAAAGATTTTTATCAACACAGGATAAAATGACTTTTGCAACAAAAGTCCCTTTGCTGGATTTCTTTCAGGTTTCCTTGAATATAAAGGAATAATGATCTACTGCGATATTTAACTACAAGAAACAATGAATCTTATCTAAGGCATAAATATGTAATGTGGTAAGATCTATGTGGCTTTTAAGGGGAAACAACAAAGGATGGTGTAAGGACAGGCTGCGGGTTCTTGCAAGGATTCCCAAGGCAATCAACCTTGGCAGCGGTCTGCGCAGCCTATCCGCATTTACGAGTCTCTCCTGCGGGTGGAGGTGTTATCTTAAACGGCATGAGGAAGTTTCGGAAATTAAGTTCTGTAAAACCGCGATTCACCCTTCAAGTCGAGAATGAGACAGTTAAAGGGTTAACCGGTTCATCCGGAGTGTTAAAAAAAAAATGCAGTATTAATTTAAAAAGAGGCAAAAAATCGATAAAAACGTAATACATAGGTCGTATACATCTAGTCGAAAATAAATAATTGTTTATATAGGGAAATGATTTAGTTTAAGAGAACAGATTATCTTTTAATTTTTCATTGTAGTCACAAATTCAGCTATTTGGTTTTCTTTTACCGAACTAGTCTTTTCTTAGTACTTTAGTTTTTTTCTTTTATCGCCGATTAATCTGGAGAGCTGGTTAAGGGAATCCAGTTAAAAGGAGTTCTTTCTTAACTGCTTTGTTCTGGTTAAATATAAATTAATAAGTGTTATTTTTAATACTATTGTGATTGCTATTGCATATTTTTCATAACTTAATTATCACTTTCAATAGCCTTGACCCAAAAACCAGTTTTAACTGTCTTAAGCATGCGCATTACAGTTTTTCTATTCAAAGACCTGTACTGCGCATGCTTCTGACACTTTGCAACCGAAGTGGTCGTTAAAACATACCTAATATTGACCAATAACCAGCTATAATCTTTCTCGTTTTATTCATTTTTATATTTAATCTTTTATGAATTCCATATTTTATAATGTACAAATTTTTGTGTGAAATTTTAGGAAAAACGGAGTAGTTATATAAAAAACAAAACATTTCAAATACTCCTTTTCTACAAAGCAATATGTTTAATTTGTTTTAACTTTAAATTGTGGTAGATTAGAGAAATTTAAAGTTTAAAATGATATTAAATACAGTTGAATGAAGATAGTGGACCGTATGGGTGGCGTTCAATAAAGGTATCAAAAAAGTAAAAGAAAACTATTTACTGTAAACCAACATTTCGCCCCACTTTGGAGGGCTTCTTTAGGACTAAATGAAAAAAATAAGATACAAACATTTTAGAATTAACAGAACATTAAAATAAAAAAACATTTCAAAACAATTTTTATATTTATGTAGTATACAGAAAAGAATTAATAATAACAATACAAGAAAATATACATGTAGGTAGATTGGAAACAAGTTATTAATAAATATAACCTGGTGTGATAAAAGTTCTAAGTACAAATCTAGACTAATAAATTGTAGGAGACTACTCACTAATATTAGTTATAAATATAGTAAAGAGGTAGATGTAAAAGATTGAACAGATTGGTGAAGTAAATGTGGTATAGGTGAGGTATAGTAATATGTAAAGAGGAGTTTTTGAAAATTGATCAATAATCGTAAGGACGGAGCGCGGAACTGGTCTGAAAGGAGCGCTGAGAACGACTGAGAAGGAAGGGGGAAGTCTTCCTAGAAGGTGAAAGATTTTTGATAATAAATAGTTGAATCTAATATTAAAATACTAATAATACCCCCCTCCCTTTTAGTACAAGAGATTAACTACTAATCTTGCAGTAGATTGAAAAATTAGTTTTTTTAAGGTTTTGAAACAGCCACCATTTGTTATTCCTCTTACCTATACTTGGCAGACTCATCAATTTTTACTATTAATTATACCTAGTTTTCATTAAAGTAATCAAAAATTGGGATGAGATAACTGCCTTTTTTTCTTCCCGGTTCTTGTACTATTTATTCTCAGTCCTTCTCCTTCAAGTTTTTCTCAGTTTCATATGTTATTAGCGTAACATCTTAATCCACGCATGTCTTAAATTGTAGTCAGTAATTTATTTCAATTATTGTATTATGCCTTATCTGGCATATAAATTATCAATGCTTGATATTTTAGCAATAAATTTCAAGTAAAGTACAGCTTACTAACTGTTACAGCCAACATATCCCCCAACTAATTAAAATTGCCAAAAACAAAGCTAAATATTTTTTTTTATTTTTGGCAATGACCAATGTGACAGTTACTATCGCCTCGAACCTCCTGTGTTATCATATGTAACATAAACTCTCCATTTTCCATATAGCTTAGCTTTGTTGTTGATAAAACTTTAAAAAAACAAAAATTGAGTTGGACGTATTCCAAAGATAATACCATTGACGGGGGAGAGGGTTCCTTCGTTATTTGGTTTCCATTTCAGAGTTTCCCAGTTACCCTCCTTATTTAAAAGTAATCCTAGTGGATGATACTATATTTGGAATACGTCCAATGCAAAGAAAAATGTCTATGTTGTTCTATTACTAATACTATTTATTCACAAGTACATCAGATATGATAACAATAGCTTGGATTTCGACGAATTATTCAATCAATGCATTGAAAAATAGGAAGTAACTTAAAACATTTTTCACAAATGATGATCTCAGGTTAGTAGAAAGGGTGAAAAAGCAAGTGAATTGCATCAGATTCAAGAATAATATGTTGATTCATGCCTGAGCTACGGGATTGAACGTTA
This sequence comes from Halyomorpha halys, assembly GCF_000696795.3. Classification (NCBI taxonomy): domain Eukaryota; kingdom Metazoa; phylum Arthropoda; class Insecta; order Hemiptera; family Pentatomidae; genus Halyomorpha; species Halyomorpha halys. The sequence goes on from NW_027114062.1 coordinate 826,243, forward strand.
TCATGCCAAAAGATTACTGTGTTGCGTATTACTAAAACGGTTCTATCTGATCCAAAATCGAATACATACGTTCTTTTCAGCTGAAGCTACTGCGTTATGTTAAATAGAACGGCAATCCAACGCAGCCTTATCAGGTATAAGTATGAATAATAACACAGTATTTCAAAGAGGCACTGAACCATTTTTTTTTTCTGCATTGGTGTTTTTCAGCTTGAGGGCTTAACCACATAAGTCCTATCTTCAATCTACTTTTTGCATAATAAATAATTATTTTAAATTGCTCCCATCCAAATATGTTACTATTTTGTAATATTGATACAATTAGTTGTATATACCTAACATCTATAGACATTAATACCACAGAGATGCCATTAGTTTAGAACTATTGGGCGGTGCTGAGATTAGACAGGGATACAAAACTAATTTTGTCTAATCAATAAAAAATAAATAGAAATATTTCAATGATGAATTTCTTAAAAGCTGATCTAATAAACATCTTCGTGCGTTAGATAAATTTAGGCTTAATAATACCCATAGTTGAATCTAAAATATAATTTAAAAAAATATTACATATCTTAACTAGAAATAACCATCCACAACGAAAATGAGATTTAAAGATATCACCACGTATGCCGATGACACATTCCTATTGTCAGTGAATAATGATCCTTCCATTGTATCCCAATCCCTCCAATCCCACATCACCACCCTTGAAGAATGGTGCAAAACTGGAGGATTAAATTAAATTCCAATAAATCCCACCAAATCACATTTACCCTTCGTCTTGCCCTACAGTATCTTTTAATAATACCCCACTTATTCCTGTTGAACAGATCCGTTACTTCGGACTAAATTTGGACAAACGACTGACATGGAATCCTCATAAAAGACAGGAAACTGCTCGTCGATTCCGACTATTACAACATTTACTAGACAAACGGTGCAAACTTCCAATCCATTACAAAAGACTGATGACTACATGACTATTATAAAGCCTATCTGGACATACTGAATTGAGCTTTGGGTCTCCACTAAACCATCTAATTCCTCTCGAATCCAATCCTTACAGTCCAAAATCCTTCGTAAAATCCTTAATGCTCCTTACTTTGTCAAAAACCAAATCATCCATCAGGACCTCAATATCCCCTATGTTGCCGATTAGCCAGAACCAGATACCAATCCATCCATAATAAACTTCCCAACGACCCAAACCAACTCGTTTCTAACCTGGCTTCTCCTTCACTACCTAATAATCCTCCAAAGCGTCTGAAAAGAAGATGGCCTCGAGATCTTCTCCTTTACAAATGTTTTTGGAGTTCTATCAATGGGTAGATTCTCCACATGTTTGTATCATGTCATAATATAACTTACAGGAAATTTATTTGATGTGTGTATATGTATACAGTTGTAAAAAACAATAAATAAATTATTAAAAAAATAATATTATTTTAGATTGTAGGAGGATAGTCCGGGTGGATCAAAATCAACGTTTCGCCCCACTTTGCAGGGCTTCGTCAGAGCTGTCAGATGGGAACACAGAGAATTACTGACGAGTCGTAAAGCATAAAAACAAACTAGGGTTAACTAATTACAAATATTTATTTCATTTCATGACTCTTCTTAATAATTTATTTTTCCCCCCATATTACCGTTAGCTGAGCATCTTATGGCCCATATTCAACATTTAATAGTCCATATTTTAAGGTTTGTATTTGAAGTCCTGGATTCTTTCCTTTAGGTGTATGAAAAAATAAAAGTATCTCATATTCTTGAAAAATCATAGTTTGAGTTTCTTATGTAACAATTAAGCAAAAAAAAAAATTATTTGTTTCAGTATTTCCACATTTCAGCAAGGTACTTCCGATTTGTTATTTTTTTTGTTAGCAAATTTTGTAACATCAATTATTGGTGGATATTTTTTAATTTGAAGAAGTGACTGAACTGTTCATATTTATGTATTGTGAGGCCTCGTTTCCAAATTTGTCCAAAATCAATATTTTATTATTTTAAGTTTTTATAGTTTTTAGTTTTTTACACTGTGTTTCGAATAAAAAAAAATATTGTTATTGAACTTTTTGATATTGCAACAAATAAGTTTAAAATTTTCAATTTCATAATGACATAGAAATCCGCGAAACTTATCAGTTATTTGTAACTCCTTTTTTACAATAATCAGTTTCCTTGATAAATTGAAATTTTAACTTTCCTCGATTTATTACTTCTTTTGATACATTAGTAATGTGTGATAGCATAAATAAATATTGATATTTACTGTCAATATCTGCCAATGATTAAGCGCACAAGATAACTAATAATTAAAAATATATACCACTAAATTATAATTATATTGCAGCCCATACACTCAATGTATACAGCCCTGTTGGATTTAATTCCCATTAAATATACAGGTACAATTCCCGAACTAGGTGAGCTGTATCTCAACTGATTACTTGACTAATAAACGTTGAAGGTTATTGTGGCTGTTCAATTCAGTGACCTATATACAATATGAGTTGAAATAGTACTTTATATGTATTCTAAATGTTAAGTTTTTCAAAATTTTAATTAAAAATTAGTTCTACAATGATTTTATCACTTAACTATTTTTTTTTTCAATAATTGATTGAGAAAGTTTTCCCACAGCAGGAATAAGCAGATGCGATCGTAGGACTACTTCAAAAGTATTACAATAATAACGGCTAATCTTAATTTATTTTTTAATTTAGTAAGTTATATTTAACATAAAAGTAATACTATGTTAGCTGGAAATTATATTTGATTTTTTGGACGATTTCTTGCAAAATTTCATCTATAGTGCAACATGGTTGAGTGGAGGCTGGATATGTGAGAAACTTCTACTATTGTACTTATTTATTTTCAATTAAGAACAAAAAAATAAAAAATAAAAATAGAAATCCACAAATTCTTAGGAACGTGACCTTACACTAGAAGCCACTTAAAATGTTTTTTCAAAACACTGCGCTAAACTGAACATTCAAAACACATCAATTAATGGCAGTAAGAAGGAATTTATGGGATATATCGGTTGTGTTCAAGATTAGTAAATAGTAAAGCTTTTTGAATTTCTTTGTTTGTCTACTTTTTTTTTTACGAATGTTCGCTAGTTGCTCGGTTATAAATTCGTGTACTATTTATGGTAAGACAAACCATTCATGTGCAAAATAAGGAATTTGATTTTTATATCATTGTTTTTAATTTTAAAAAATGACACCGTGAATTCTTTGTTGAAATTATCAGAATAATATTTTTTTCTATCCAGGATTTTTTCACATTAAAACTTATAAGACCTAAGAATATATATATTTTTTAAACTATTTTCATTACTTACATATAATCAAATGTAAAAGTAATTTTAGCTTCACATCTTATTATCTACTTAACTTGGTTTTTATAGTTGAAATAAAAAAAATAAAATAAAAAGAAATACTAAATTATCAAAGTATATGAAATTCACCAAATTTTAAAGTGAAAGTAATTAATTTTAAAATCGCACATAGATTTATTTAACTTTTCTTAGTGTTTCTTCTTATAATAGAATCCCTTTATATATATAAACATACTAAAGGGCACTAATATGTTTGAAATCAGAAAAGTTGTAATAAAATAAATGGAATATAGTCCGTGTGCGTCCAAGTAAAACTCAAATTACTATTAGAATTTTGGACCCGAGTTCGAATCCAGCTGGGCAGAAAATTGTTTTCTGTTACACTGTAGCCGTGAGTCAACTTCTATGGATTCTGGAGCCTTCCTGGCGTCCATTAAGCCTCTTAAATTGGGTACCTTTACTTGGGTAAAAATCTGGCGGTCAAGCGTGATTCTGACCGAATCACCTTCTTGCACAACCGTTGATCTAGTAACTGTACTTCTTTACAAAGTACTGAACCCCTGACCCTTTATTAATACACACGATCAATAAGCAATCTTCCTAAGGTTATAGTTCCATATGCAAGCGTGCAATCATAAAATCATTTTCATTTTCTACAGCTCCTAAAACATAAAAAGAGACCCTAATATATTAAAAATCAGAAAAGTTAAAATAAATCGAAGTCAATTGAATCCTAAAAAACCTTTCAGAATGTTTTATCGAGTCTATATCCCATTATATATAATATATTATATATATACAATAGAAGATTCCAAACTTTTCCATTTACGAGGAATATATAGGATGCATCGGTGTTAACGATTCCCAGTAGTTCAGCGCTTCGAAAAATTGTTTCTTTTTTCATAGGTGAATAGATGTTTTATTTTACGGAATTTAATGTCGAGGTCATTAAAGCCGGGTCTAATTAAAAATAAAAACACAAATATAAAAAATTAGTGATCTGTAAGGCAAAAACGAGTTTGAAAAGAAATGATATCATTACCAGACCTAAGGTGAGATATTTGTTAGAGGTCTCGCTTGGATAAATTTTGGGCTGCTATAATTAATGTGTAAGGGAATTATCCAGAAGGGCGGCATGCATACAATGCATATCTTGTTCGTTATTTTATTTATTACTTTATTATTTTTGTATATATTTTTAATATTTGCAATATATTTATTGTATATTATTTTTAACATAGCTTGTAAATTTTTATTTGTATTTGTTACTTAAATATCTTTCTTATATTCTCTCATATCTCTATCACTATTTTATCCATTATTTAGTTAAAGGCACAAATTGAAAATGTGAAAGGGAAAAAGGAGGGAAGGAAAGGAAGGAAAAAGAGAAAAATGAGGGAAGGAAAGGAAGGAAAAAGAGAAAAAGGAGGGAAGGAAAGGAAGGAAAAAGAGAAAA
>NW_027114062.1:831119-831633 GCF_000696795.3 Halyomorpha halys
GAGGGAAGGAAAGGAAGGAAAAAGAGAAAAAGGAGGGAAGGAAAGGAAGGAAAAAGAGAAAAAGGAGAAAAGATGGAAAAGGAGGGGAAAAAAATATGAATAAGAGAAAAAGAAAAAGGAAAACATAAAAGAACCAAAGAGATGAAACAACAACAACAAAAAAGTCATGTTCTAATATTGTACACTACTAATGTTTGTAATTATTATTGTATACTAGTATAGGCCTATTTATTGTTAGATTAAAAATATTGTCTGATAATACTAAAATAATCAACTTGATGCCTTTAAGTTGGCTTGGATAGCTTTTATAGTCCCAAGTCTCTAGCCATTTCTGGAATATTTTCTCTTTCAAAGGACCCCCCAGCTCTGCCGTTGTTAGAAAAGTCCTTTGAAGTGTTATTGTATATAACTAGGTTTATGAGACTGTGATAGCTTAGTCAAAAATGCAAGGTTTTCAGAATAAAATTGGCTTTCTTTACATAGGAATTATATACATTAAATAAATATATATGTA
>NW_027114062.1:831749-864726 GCF_000696795.3 Halyomorpha halys
ATTCTCTTTCACTTTGTTGGAACCAAAGGAACATAATTCTTTATTATTCTTATGTAAAAAAAAAAAATAGGATAGAAAGTAGATTATAATCAAAACACCAAATAGTAAGGGTTATTTAAAAAAAATATATACAAAAAATGGTTCCATTTAACAGCTAATAAAAAAAATCATAGGCAATGGAAAAAATCCGTCTGTCGAAGTCTGTGTGCAATTTTAACAGAGAGGATGGACCACTATCTCATAATTATAAAAAATAATCAATATTTCTTGATAAAACAAAAAAAAAAACACCAAATGTATTTTGATAAAAAAAAAAAAAAAAAGATAGTACATGGGACGAATATTATTCACATTTTTGTTAAATCAATCAGAAAAAAATAGCTCTTTATTTGCATGCAGGGTACAATTTGAAATTCTATGAATTTTGCCATTATTCATGTAGAGTTAAAAGTAAATTTAAAATAATACTAGTAATATATATGTAAGCATGTTCATAAAAAAAAATAATTGTAATTAATGACAAGAATACGTTTTCCAAGAGACGCATATATTATTATTATGGACAATATTTTAAGTTTTAAAACAGAGAAGTTTGTTTTTTTTAAATGTATTTTTGTATAAATAGAGAGAGTATTTAGCGAGTTTTATTTGATTCAAACAAGATTAGGTAAGCTTTTCATGTATTATTATTATAAATTAAGCAATCAAGTTTATTATTTTAGAATTTGGGTGTTTTATACACATTTCGATTTTTCAATACACGATTATGCACATTTTTGATTTTTTACTTAACAAAAATCCGGTCTCTACGTAATAACAGCATTGCCATTTTGAAAGTACTGCGGGTCCGAATTAGGAGAAAATAAAATGTCATTATATGGGATCAGTATTCCCTAACTGATCCCATATAAATCCCCTAACTGATCCCGGTTAATGACAACCACACAGTAAATCAGACAACTATTTTAACTACACTTTCGTAGTGATTGGAGTAACTTATTACACATAAATTTTTGAAACTTGGAAATCTGTTTCAAACATTTCTTGACATTTTCTTGTAGATAACTAAAACTTAGTGGGGGCAAAATTATCAAAGACAACATCACATGGATCCGATGTTATATTTTAATATTCGGTCCGAAATAACAACGAATTCGTTAGTAAAAGTAGAATTTATGACACTGACCATCTTCTCCAGCATATAAATTAGTTCTTCAACAATGTATGGAGGCTCTAGTGTGTAGGTATTTATTTTGTGGCCTTGGTGGTCTTGGCGGTATACTTGAAGAAAAGTAGTGGGCAAAATTCAACCGCATGGTTTTTAGCCTCATGATGTCAGGTTTTCATTTCAGGGATGTAAGAATCTGAATTACTAAATATAAATAGGAATATCCACAAAATTTGAGTTTAGGAAAACACATTTTACCGAGGTTTGTTATCCTCTCCAAGTGATAGTTATTTCATGATTATGAGATGATAGTGAGGCTGTGTATGGTGTAGCGAATGAAGGATAAAGAAGAGGTCGAAACAAAAACGCAAGGCTGACCCTGAAGCATCGGAGAGGCGACCTTCCTCGCAGCGATGTACACGCTCTCGTAATAGATACAATTTCGGAGCTTGCTCATCTGTGACGCCACTATTGTATTCATATAATGTCCGTAAATTTAGAATGTTTTTTTTATAGCATTTTCAACGAAAAATTATGGATTTCTTAAAAACAATATGTGTTAATATAAATATAAATACAACATTAGATTGAAAACTGATTTGTTGAGAGACATTAACTTTTACTGTCGCTCGGATGTTCCAAGATACAAACTGAGGCCTATAAGAACTTTCGGGTTTGAAGATATAGTTCAAACATCTTGTAACATCCGTTAAAAAACTCTTTTTAAACGCTCTAATTTAGTTTGTCTGCTATCAACCGTATGATTGTAATATTTGTTGAGCTAAGTTCCGATTACCCAGTCAAGCTGAAATTGAATACGAATAAGACAATGCATTATTATGTCTAGCACATTAATATGTATTACGAGCAATCAAATCCAGCGATTCCCAAACTTACTAATTAAAAAAAATCATATCTATCTAGGAACCATAATAAGTAAAGATGGTAAAATAGACCAGGAGGTTCTAAATCAAGTGAAGAAGGCCAATGGAGTGTACCTTCAGATTTCAAAAACTCTTATAGGCAAGCAAGAAGTAACTAGATGCCAAAATACAGATATTTAAATCCGTGTTCCTCCCAGTCCTTTTGTATGGATCAGAAAGCTGGACAGCCCTCGACAAGCACGCAGGAAGGATAACGTCAGCAGAAATGAGATTCCTCCGAAGAATAGTTGGTAAGACCAATAGAGAGAGTGAAAGGATTTGGGAGGATCTGGATGTGAAATCAGTGTGAGACACAATGCAAGAGCAGCAACTGAAGTTGTATAGACACTTCCAGAAGTGTATATACGATACCAGAAAAGCCAGAATATACGATACTCAGGGAGACCCAGGTGCATTTACTCTGAGTACATTGGAAACTAGGGACAGCAAGAGGACGCACCATCCCAGAGATGAGAAGACTAACCAGGGACAGGGACCGCTGGGCTAGATGGACTGAGACTGCGACTCCACGCTTGACCCTGTTTGCCGTCAAGGAGAAGAAGAAGAAAACTTAAAAAAAAAAAAAAAGTTAAACATTATAAATCAATATTAATCTAAATGTCAATTATAGAAGCAAAGGGGTCCTATAGATCACAGGGCCCAGTCAACCAGTAGGATAAAGCATGTGAAGTGCTATTTTGATGGATTCATGAGAAATTTGATTAGCAGAACCGAACTGGCTGAATTTGAGGGATTTTGGCTCACACAAATTTTTTCAACAGCCTGCTAACGATTTCTCAATCGTTTATTAACTAATATTTATTAAAAGTAGCGTCATGAACACTGTAGAATACATCATTATAAGATGCCATGGCGTGGGGAAATTTCTTTCTCATAAAAAATAAAATAAATAGAATGATTTAAAAAAAAAATTATTGTTATGAAAGTCGTGCTCTAGATGTAATAAAATGAGCTATTTCACACTGTATTATCATAATATAAGCTGTAAACATTAAAGATATAGTATATTGAATGAAACAGTATAATTAAGAGGTGAAAATTAGTAGTATAGCATGGATTCATATTTTAGATTACTAGTTTCATGACTCATTTTGGTTATAAAATCGTTTTAATGGCGGAAGAGTAAAAATTTTATGAAAGTAATTCTCAAATATTTAAATAACTTTAATTTTAATTTAATGCCTAAAATGTGAGTTATACAATGCGCTCAAGCTTTTATTTCTGGAAAAAAATCATCAAACTAGTAAAAATATGAGTTCATTGCATGAATTCATATTTCTCTTTTTAAAGTCAATAAGTTTGACTTTTACAGCTTTTAATAATACAGAATGGAATAGCTGGAAAGTTATTTTATTCCTTTAAGTTCACGACTTCCTATACAATAAGACCGTTTTCCTTAAAAATATGTTTTAATTTATTTTTATTCCTGTTTTCAACTAACACGTTACATTAAATTTTTATTTGTTCGGATGCTACTGGTTAAAAATAAAAATAACCTTAGAATGAAGAAAATTAAAATTCATTCATAACCAAGCTCCTCTTGACAGCGCTATCCAGGTAAAATTGAACGGAAAGTTTCGGAATGAGTTCTAAAAACGGAACTCAAAAGTTTTTAGAATCAGATCTCTGATCTCCAACGCCAGTCTTGAAGAAGGCTAGTGTAAACCTTCGAATAAGATCTGATTGAACACGAGGAAACAAATTTTAACATAGTTGTGGACAAAGTTGATTTCACGAAACGGAATTATTATCTGCCAGCTATAATATTTTTTCTCGTAATTACACAATCTTATTTTTCACACAATTTTTATGATGGATATGTTTTTTCTTCTTTTCTTCTCATACCGAATATTAAAAATGGATAAAACGAAAGAATCAATTAGTCATTTATGATGAATCGGTCTATTATTTTAATAACCGTCTTTTTTCTTTTGCTTTATCCCAATTAAATAGGTAATTATTAAATTTATTTTCGATTATTTTCTTGTGTTATAATTATAATGTATTCAAAATACACAAGAAGTAAACACAGTCAATCTCCAACGAGTTATCAACCGAGATCTATTGTAACTAGGAGGACGCTCGAAAGACCTAATTTATGGTATTTCATATTTGATAAGAATAATGTACTAAAGGGAAAAGATAGGTATAAAAGGTGGTATTGTATAAAAAAATTAAAATAAAAAAAAACATAACCCTATTATAGGGTCATTTTCTCCTTTATAGTAGCTCTACATAAGGGGCTTATAATTAATATAAATTGTGCATACACCATGCAAAAAGCATATTACACATTGTTGCTTTAGCACTGATACTTATAAGTACAAAATTTATTACAAGAATTATTTACAAAAGAAAAGAATATAAAACATAAATATGTAGGGTAAACAGAATAGGGAACTAAGTGAAAATACGAGCTAAAATAATATATACATACAATCGAAAATTATAACTTTTCAATATAACGATTTCTAATACTAATATTGTACCGCTTTCGATTCTTATTTTATGGTTTATACACTAAATTCACTTTTTAAAAATTAGCGAAGGACCAATTTAATTTTCGTTTTAAGTCAACTATTTATTCATGGAAGGTTATTCATGGAAAAATATATTGTCTATATTTACAGTCATAAACTGGTTTTAGTTTATGAAGCAACTATCATAAGACATGATTGTGCAAAGTAAGTGTCAAACGAATGGTAGTTATGCTACTTATACCGTGTCCTAGGAAGGCGTTATGACACAGGTAATAATCACAAACTAGAAGGAATTTCAAAATTTTAATTAAACCACGCAAGAGTGGATAATTGTAGGGTATGTGTCTCTGAAATTAGTCGTTGTAATGTTTAGGGCTTTCAATAATGAGATTCTTATAATTGTTATAATATATTTATGTATTTTTTGTGTTTGAAGATCGTTTCCACAAAGATAATTTTTTTTCGAGTTTAACTCTTTCACTCTAGATATGCATATTGTCTACCAAAGATTTATCATCTTTATTTATTTATTCTTTTGGTGAACCGAAAACGAAAGTTTCCCGTTTCGCGTTTACCCCAATCGAGGATTTTTAATGTCATTAAAAAAAAAAATAAGAATCTTTTATATGTCCTAGGTACTCAACTTATTAACTTCAAATAATTTTATTATCAAAAGAACTTTAAATATAAGATATATTAAATATAAGATTCTTATATTAAATATAAGAAAAGATAAAATATATTAATGATTTTTTAATCACGTGGAAGGCCCAAAACCAAATGGATAGAGAGACATCATTAAAAACATGGGAAAGAGCTGGATGCAGAAAAATGGAAAGCAGTTGCCGAAGATAAGCAAGCGTGGAGAAGTCATGTTTCTAGATCTACAAGGTTTATAGAGTTAACCGAAAAAAAAATGAAATGAAAAAAAACTATTGTTTAAATGTGTTTGAGTGTCTTTTAACTCAAAAATTTATAGTTTATTATCATGAAAAAAATAAATCTCGTCTCTCCAGCAGTACCAAACCGCTTGAATTTGGTCAAAGTATGCAATAATGATGAATCAATAAAATTTCAAGGCGATGTAGGAGAATGTACAAACAAATTCACTCTCTTTGTTTTCGCTAGTTATTTCTAAATATGGGTTTTATTTCCTCAAGCCTCCCTGAAAATAAACTTTAAACAAGAAGATATATTATACATGCAGTACATATATTATAGAAATAACTATACTAATATTATATAATTATGAAGGTACTAATCAGTCTTCTGACTGCTTCTCCCTTACAAATCATAAACATTATTCCTTACTAATGTACAAAAATATAATTAAAATATATACAGGAAATAAAATAAACAAAAAAAAACTCTATAAAATTCAATTTCAAACCTTTATTACTCGTGTGTACTATGGAAATATCCAAATGCATTGGTACCGTTGTGAAGACGAGTATTGTCTTCTGATGAATTGAGGTTGTCAAAATCTTGTACATGATAGGAATAACGAGGTTTATTTTGGGTTTCAGCATACAAAAAAAAAAAACCAAAAAACCAAAGTTATAAAATTAAATTAAATTTTAATTAATTAAATTTTCTTAAGTTACTTTTTGTAAACTTGTCTTATTTGATTTATTGTATTACTAAAATTATGACTGGAGTTGCCATAATTGAATACATATATTTGATAGTGTATTCAATTTTCTATTGCTAATATAAGATTTTTGAAAATCCACTTTTAAGTAAAAAAAAGACAGACAGATAAAAAATAGTTTCTATAATATAGATTATTTTATCGTTGAGATGGCATTCAAATATTTTCCGATTATTTAAATCGCTTAGCGGAAAATATCCGAGGATTATCAATTGAAGATAAAATTGGGATTTAGATTAAAAAAGGAAGAAACCTGATAAGATGTGTTCAGTTATTTCTAATACGAATATTACCTTCATAAAATTTTATAAAACTAATTAAATTTAAATTGAGATAAAGAGCACTCAAGAGAATTTTTAGATGGTCATACAGACTATCGAAAACTAAGAAACGTGTCATTTATTTTTATAATTAGTTATGCAAATTATGTCTTATTCCTGAATTTATATAAATTTGATGTAACAAGTGATTAAATAGCCCCTAATGTGCCAGGTTTTTTACTTATTATTATCGACAGAATAATATATTTTTGAAACTATAATTTATTTTATTTTACTGATACGTATGTTGCTATAGTCAACAGTCTGTCTGAAAATAATCCATCATTTATGAATCATAAATTTTAATAAAAATTTTCCCGGCTAGCAGTTTGGTGACTCGTGATAGAACATTTTAAATGAAGTCTATTCTTGGTTTATTTGCCATAGAAAGATAAACCTCAGAGTAAGAAAGCTTACAAATATCTAAATTATAAATAAATGTTTATTTTTTTCCTAATAAATTATCTATAATACACTTATATAGAATGTGTGTACCAGGGGCGTACCCAGGATAAAACTAGCCCACTCAATCAACAATCCATGGTTGTTGTGTTGAACACGAAAATGGGGAATGAAACCGTAAAATAAATAAATATACCATCTTAATTAAATAACCTATTTCAGCTATTATTAATATCATATCAGTTTATAAGTAACGATATTAATACATGAAATCACCACCATAATGTTTCGTACGATACTCGTAAATACTTTCATAATGAGGTAACAAAGGATTTACCAACATAAGTGCGAAATTCCACGGAAGTCTTTGGCTCCTGCAGACATATCAGCTGATTGAGTCAGCAGCGACAAGGTCGTGTAAGGGCGTTCCGTTTCCCAACCCGTTTTCCCACACACGTTAGGGTTTCCCGGGGGTGTATTGCAATCGTGGGATAAATGGTCACTATCTTCCTATAGCGGTTATCTCCATTTGTTTACCGCTCCAGAAGAGATATTGTACATGGCTGTGCTTGTTTTTTGATCTGTATATATTCATAGCCGGCTATATTTATAGTCACCATGTATACAAAGAAAAAGAAAAGAAGAGAAAGTGAAACTGTTATTGAAAATGTATAACAATGAAAAAAGAAATTTCTCGGGAAAATTTAGAAGCTATCTTGCTACAATACAATAATTCACACAATGTTCCTATTGGTAAAACACGGTCAGTATATTGTTTACTCACTGTTATTTTGTGAGAAAAATTAATCGGCCGATCTTAAGGTACAATGAACAATAGTCAGCAACTAGTTCAACTAAAAATAATTTACCGCAAATTTTTGTATGAGTTATACCTCTATGAAGTAACGGTAAATAATTTTCATACAGAAAGATTAATAGTTATGTAATAAATAGATTGTAAGAAGATAGAAAATTCCAACAAATCCCATCAAATAACCTTTAACCTTCGTCGTAACCTGCCGACTGCCCTACAGTTTCATTTAATAATGATACTCTTACCCCTGTCGAACAGATCCACTACCTTGGACTACATTTGGACAAACGATTAATCTGGCATCCTCACACAAGACTGAAAAGAAAGGAAACTGCATGTCAATTTCGACTATTATAGCACTTACTAGACAAATGGTCAAAACTTCCAACACATTACAAAAGACTGATCTACATGACTGTAATAAGGACAATCTGGACATACGGAGTTGAACTTTCGGGCTCCACTAAACCTTCGAATTCCTCTCGTATCCAACCCTTACAATCCAAAATCCTTCGTAAAATCCTCAATGCTCCTTACTTTGTCATACAATAGTACATAAAGACCTTAATGTTCCCTATGTAACCGATCTAGCCCGAACCAGATATCACTCCTTCCATTACAAACTCCCTAACCACTCAAACCCCCTAGTTTCTAACATTGCATCCTCTTACATTCCTGAAAATCCTCCGAGGCGCCTGAAAAGAACATGGCCACGAGACCTGCTAATGTAAAATGTCATTAGAGTGCTACCAATGGGTAATTGCTCTACACGCCTGTAACACTCCATTTTAACTAAGATCCAATTTACAGAATGTATTATATAATATATAGTTGTAAATTTCTTTAAAAAGATATTTAAAAAAAAGAAAAAAAAGAAGATAGATCAGGTAGCGGTCAATAAAGGTACACAATACTAAAGATTACCTCTAATTTATTAATAGATCTTATTTATTTCTATTGATTTTTCAATGGAAGGCACAAGCACGTACAACTCAGCATCCTTCATAGTTGGCATTGACACACTACTCATGTCAAGCTGAGAGGTCGCATAACCAATAGGACGGATGTTTTTCGTTCACTAAAAAAATATTCATTCCCAAAAGTCTGGTTAAGTTTGGTTATCCATCAGTATTTAGAATTGAGTTGGGACGTGGCGACCGTGCGGGTCGAGGCGTAAGTTCTAGAGCGTCTGGTCGAAATATAGTTCGATTCCCACCTGGGCAGTCAATATTTATTTCTCGGCGGTCCCGAAATCTGGTTATTTCTATCTTGGTTAGTACGCGGCGTCAACTCCAAGGTACCCGCCAGGTGTTGGCAAAAAGGATCATTAAGCCCACTTGCCGGAAGAATTCCTCCCATCCAATACCAATAGCAATTAATAACTGAATGAATGTATGAAGGTGATCCAGGGACACCAAATTTATTTGGTGACGAAGAAATTTATTTTATTTTTGGTGATTGCTACGTACTGATTTGAAACTAATTAATAAAATATTATTTTACTTAAAGCACATTAATTCAATTAAATTGTTCTTTTGTAGCTGATGAACTAACATAAAAGGATTTGGAGAGTGTACCTGTTATATTAATTATATTTCGGAGACCTTAATCTTATTTTAAACTTTAGGTCTGTTTTCCTCAAAATCAATGGTTCATCTCGAACAAAGGGGCGAATGTAACTGATTTATATAAGGTCTGATTATAAAAATAATTATAGTATATTATTAAGCTTTATTTTATTGAATTAAACCAATTCGAATTATTTTTTTAATCAAAATTAATATTTTATATAGGTATATACAGTTGACCGTAAAAATTGATATATAAGAACATGGTCAGGGTTGTGGTCAAAGGAGAAACAAAAATAATTTACAACTCTTTATTTTCCAACGTTTCGCCCCACTTTGCAGGGCTTCATCAGGGCTAAAAAGATACAAAATGAAATATTTATATATATATTTTTTTTCCCGTATTGTTTTTTGTTTTATATACATCTCCTGTATTTTTTTTTTTTTTTCCCGTATTGTTTTTTGTTTTATATACATCTCCTGTACTTTTTTAGCTTTATATTTTACGTATTTTTATATGAAACTATTACTCTTGCCTTTGTTACTTGTTTTTTATTCTTTTCATTGTATCTTTTTATTTATATTTCTATCATTTTATCTTAACATAGTTTCATTTAGTATCTTTTTAGCCCTGATGAAGCCCTGCAAAGTGGGGCGAAACGTTGGAAAATAAATAGTTGTAAACTATTTTTGTTTCACTATTGAGCAACCCTGACCATCTTCCTATATAAAAATTAATATTTGTATATTGGCAGATTAAGATTAATTTTAACTTATTAAAGGAGTGTTCATAGGCCAAATTAATTTATTTGTACCTATTATATGTATTGTAGAATATATTAATAGTTTTTATAATGTTATGAGAGAAAAACTCCAAACATATACTGAGATATGAAGAGGTTAATGTGTTTTATTCTAGGTGAATTTGCTAGGGTAGCTTTTTTTTTGGTAGATGTTATTATAACAATACTGTATTGTACCACTCATGTTCGTTCATCATTAATAAATCGGTTCATTAATGGAGATAAAAATACCTTACCTTTAACGAAAAAGGGCAACGTAACAGCACTAACCTGAAACAGAAAAAAAAAAGTCAAAATTAAATAAACAATATTCATGTTTAAAATAAAACTCATAAATAAAATAAATCAGACAAATAAATTGCAAATACAATTTTGTCTGTTTATTTTCATTATTATTATGATATGCTTGCAAAATAGAACTATGATTTACAACACTGTACAAGCATATGCTCACCAAATAAATTCTTACTATATAAAATAAAAATCATCAAGAAAAATACAAAAAAGCGGAGCCAATAATTTCATATTAAAAAATTGTTTAACTTGAGATCGTAAACACCTTTGAAGGAATAGCGTAGTAAATAAACGTGTACCAATACATTCTAAAGTTTATTTTGACGAAATTAGGAAAATGGTGATCTATAAATCTAATAATATAGTTATAATTACAGCATTATTAAGCAGACAACGAATATCAAATTTATTGTGTGGAATAATACAATAAATTTATTCTGTATCAACCTGTGTTATATAAAGCTTTCACATTTCCATTTAAATAAGAGCAGCTACAAGAGTTCTAAAAATAGCCGAATAAATTAATTATTTGAAACGAGTGCCGTTCGATAGAATAATTGAGTTTAATTAAAATCTGAATCAGAAATCTAGGGCAACGAGGGCTTTAGAGAAGAGTGGATCAACTGTTGCTAACATTTTAATAACTATAGCATCATAAAAAAAAATGTATGTGCTATTCTCGTTATCTTGCTCCATATTGTTCCATGGGTTTGCTAATAATTAGTGAAGCTTTGAAAAACAATCTATGTTGCATAATATAACATGAAACATCAATAAACATAAAAAAATTAACAATAGCAGCTATACCTCCACATAATTATTCTATACTGTAATTACTTATGTAGATTTGTTAAATAATTACTCTAAAAATAACAGGATTTTAGAATAATGTTTATTTTTTATTAGTTTTTCCATTAAAAAATAAATGATCATAGTAATAACACTTATTCGGAAACGAAATTTGATAGAATTCATAAATGTTTCTCAATGAGGAAATGGTGCTATAACAAATAAGTCTATAATAGTTATCGGATGCTATAAAATTAAATTATTAACTCGATAATAACAGATATCACTTGAAACTGAAAAATTGTTATCTTCGATTAAAGTTAATTTTTTTTTACCAGATAAAGAATTTTTTAACTGATATTTTGCTTCCCCGAAGATATAGTACTATTTTGTTTTCGCACTATGCCATTTTCAAATTTTAGTGAAACTTCATAAAGTTGAGTTTTGAACTCAATTGAGATTTATTAATTTATTATATTAATAAATGCATATACAAATTAATGATAGGGACTCGACAATGGAACATGGGTACCAGAGCGCACAGTTCGAAACGCTGTAGGTTCGATTCCCATCTGGGGCAGTTAATATTTCTTGGCTCCAACCTTGGTTAGTTCGCGGCGGCAACAAACGAGTCCTTTGTGGTCGGCAAAAAGGACCACAAGGCCCACTTGGCAGGCAAGCCCCTCTCCCACCAATTACTAATTCCAATATTAATCCCATAATAATAAAATATATGATAATAATAAACTATATATTGATGTTTTCTTATATATCCAAGGGGAAAAAAATTGTTAATTATATCTTATTATTGTATCTCTTTTTTTCTGATTATACCATGTATGTGTAATTTATATATGTCCGATTACGGATTGATAAGTATGCTGCGTGAGATACAAACCTAATGTATTTAGGCAGCATAGATAAATAAAGTATTTCTCTCTCTCTTCACATTTTCACATGTAATCGATCATTTAATCATACTCAATAATGTGTGTTGTTAAATCTTTTATTTAAATTTGTTCTTTTACCTTTTTAAAAGAGCGGCTCTCAACGTTTCAGAGTTGTCCCATCTTCAGATTTATATTTACATTTTTTCTTTTTCAAAAATGTAACATTGAAATCAATTCTAAGTTATCTTCTACCAATCATAAGTTTTCTTATTCATAAGTTGACCAGATATAATCTGAATTTTCTGATGATGAATTGAAAGTTTGGATTAAAAGCCAGGGCATACATTAGAGAAAAAAATTCACTTAACAGAAAGATTTTTACATAAATTGTTGAATAACGTTTATCATTGCCAAGAAAACTGTGAAATTTAATACCATCGTTTCTTCAGTATCGAATAAAAAGGTAGGTGCTCGTGTAGTTAGAGGAAAACATGCATGGCCTTCCTGCCCACTCAGGCGAAACTATGAGGAAGAGATGGCTAAATATTTCAATGCCCCCGAAGCTTTATACCGTACACAATTTATATGCATATGTAGGTATCTATAATTATACTCAGCACCTGGCCTTTACTGGTATCTTGCCAAGAGATTTAAGGCTGAATAATAAAAGTTCTCTTTTAGCATTAAGGGAAACTATCCAGTAGGAAATATGGAAGATTTGTTTAACTGAGAGTAAATGGCAATCTCAAAATACAGAGTCAGAAATAACTCTACATGGAGCGGGATAACGTTTCAACAGAGTGACGAAGTTTAAACATTTGAATACTAGCTTCTCAGATATCAATGCAGTAAAAGAGAAAATCAAAGAGAGAATAGTGGCAAGATGTTCTATTGGTCACTGAACGATATCCTACAAAATAAGAACCTTAAGAGGAACCTGTGCAAGTGTATAAAACAACACATTAGCATGTGGTCTTGTACGAAATTTAAGTTTTGACTCTAATTTTAACAACGAGAGATTTTTTTACACGTGGGAAGGAATATAGAATATATGGCGAGATTCGTAGTGAGGTCAGCGGAGAATGATAAATCAAAAATCCACTAAGAAAAGAATGATAGGACGTCATTGGGTCATATCATCATATCATTCTTTCCAGAACGAAGTAGAATATAATCCTCAAGATTGTAGGATATCCAAGTGATAAAGAGGGAAACCAAGGTAGCGCAAGCAGAAAAGTGAGGATTCAGCTCTGAGAACGGTATAATTATACACCAAACAAGATTAATGATTAACGTGGCCAGCATTTATTTATTTAATTGACCAATGCAGAACTGGACAACTGTCCGTAGCTTCTTTATTTTTGAGGGGAGGGAGAATTTATCGTAAAAATCAAATCAAATAAGTTATTTGAGGGCTGGAAAAATGGACTTATTAACGATTATTATAATGGTTAAGCTTCTAAATATCCATATCGAATCCTATAATTAAAAGACGACAGATAGACGTGAGATATCCAACGCTTATCGCAGAGTTCTGCAACGAACAGATTCGAAGGGAAATGTTTGTTTAAATTAACTGTTGCAGTATGCTTAAATATATTAGAACTCACCAAATATTGGTGAAATAGATTTAAAATTCTTTTGACAATGATGTAATTCATGACATAGTTATAATAAAAGTAAAAAAGTGTAGGAACCATTAATTAAATAATGAGAATAACAAATTAGGTGTATCTTAAAGGAACTGTATGATAAGTATATTTGTATGTGTAAGTTTGAATTATTAAATGATTCGGGAAATGGAAAAAGGAGGGGGAGGGTAAGATATCCATAAATTGGGGCCTACGTTTAAAACATTATTAAAAATGTAAAATACAAGTATAAAAACATATTTTTACTTTTTTAATTACCCTCGGTATCGGTAAACGCACTTCCCTATCACCTGTAGAGGACTGTCTCATAATGATAGATTTTAATACGTATTTCATGTTGATAAAATTCATGAATATAAGATAATGTTTCGAAGAGTTTAATATATTTCTATTATGAAAAGAAACTAAAAAAGTGAGACACATTTAAACTAAAAGCTGGAAAGTTATAAAAGATTAAGATTTATTTTTTCTAAAATTTAAAAGCTGAACTAAAAATATAAATGGGTATATTTAATTTGACCCGATTTGAAATGGCATTTCACCAATATGCTACAGTGAGCTATAAAAAAAAATAAATGATCTTGAAAGTGGTGAAGGGGATCTTCCAATTTTCTTTCACCTAATTACAAAAATTTATAAATAACCGAAGCTCTGAGGCTAAAAATATTTTAACCTTTTGTTAAGAGAAAGCTGCAATTACTGATGAAATGAAAGTTACATAGTAGGACATCTATATATGAAAATTGGAAACGTATCTTTTTCTCTTTAAAAATAATTTACATTTGAGGTGTTGACGTATACACAAAGATTTATTTTAGTACATAGGCAACAGTAAAGAGTATTTCAAATTCATTTTACGAAGATAAAAAATAATAATGAATACATGATTTATAATTTTCGTTCATTTTTTGAACATATGTAATCATAACTTCTGCAGAAGTAAATTGTGCTTGCATACTACATTCCGTGAAAAATAAATGTTATTCAAAACGTATTTTAGGTTTTGAATAAAATCTTTCTTTTTATGTGGTAATTTTCCTAAGAAATATATTTTTTTTTTTATATTCGAACATTATTTATTTATATATGTATGTATAGTTGACCGTAAAAATTGATATATAGGGAGATGGTCAGGGTTGCGGTCAAAGGAGAAATAAAAATAGTTTACAACTATTTATTTTCCAACGTTTCGCCCCACTTTGCAGGGCTTCATCAGGGCTAAAAAGATACAAAATGAAACTATGTTAAGATAAAATGATAGAAATAAAAATACGAAGATATAATGAAAAGAATAAAAAAAAGTAACAAAGGCATGAGCAATAGTTTCATACAAAAATACGTAAAATATAAAGCTAAAAAAGTACAGGAGATGTATATAAAACAAAAAACAATACGGGAAACAAAAAAAAAAATGAGGAGAGTTCATTTTGTATCTTTTTAGCCCTGATGAAGCCCTGCAAAGTGGGGCGAAACGTTGGAAAATAAATAGTTGTAAACTATTTTTATTTCTCCTTTGACCGCAACCCTGACCATCTCCCTATATATTATTTATTTATAGATATTACAATCTGTCATATTTTGAGGGCAATAGGTAATAGTGATGAATTATCACATTCTTACTAAAATAAAATAAAATAAGAATGAAAAATAAATGAAAAAAAGTACATAAAAATAAATAAAATCTCTTTT
Organism: Halyomorpha halys; assembly: GCF_000696795.3. NCBI lineage: Eukaryota > Metazoa > Arthropoda > Insecta > Hemiptera > Pentatomidae > Halyomorpha > Halyomorpha halys. Next base: position 847,214 of record NW_027114062.1, read on the forward strand.
ATCTCGCCGCATCACTGGAGGCTGAGCAAGTGCACTAAAGCCGCAAACACTGAACTTGAGTAGAGAATCTAGCCGTTGCCAGAACTCCAATTGTCCATTTTTATTTTACAATAAGACTCTTGACCTTCGAGAAGGATTGTGGGGATGGGTGGAACTAGATAAGGATTGAACCAAAGGATTAGGATGGTTAGAAAGGCTTATATGAAATTTTGAGAAGCAATATAATTAAGTTTTTATTTCCTTCCTTGTTAACTTTTGATATTTTTCGGAAATGCCTATCTTTTTAAAAACACAAAACATACAAATTATACAAGCCTGAGGAATATTTATTGTACTTCCAGCTATGCTCTTATCTATATGCTGCACACTTATCTAATGATTTCCAGCAATAAATAATTTATAAATTACTGATTTTTTAAATATTTATTTAGAAAGAATTATGAGCGAATTTATTATTTACAAATTCTAATGGTTGTTTTGAAGAAAATTTAAAACTTGGTGTGGTATTTTATTTAATCGTTCTTTTTTAAAAATATTATTGTTTAATTTATCGACAATTTATATATTCTTTTATTGAAACATGGCATTCAACTATCGACATTCAATAAATCAGAACCTGAACTAAATATATAAATTGGCGGACGGGAGAGCCCTACTAGGAGATCACTTTATCATTCTGTATTTTTCTCGAAACACACGGTAGTTAAAGAGAAGTAACTTTATCTGGTCACAGATAATTATTTAAATGTTCCAGGAGACTATTACATAAAACAGCTAATTTTGTTAGTTTAAATCAGTTTAAAAATTAAAATTATTTCTTCCTCTAAAATGCAGAAATAAAAAGAAAATTGATGAGATCATAAATATTTTATTTCGTAAAACAATAGTCAAATTATGAGTCTGTAAATACACTACAGAGTTTACAGCGCAGAACAACTCTCAAGGTCGAAGTGAAATTTGTGGATTATTACTATATGCTATTGGGAGATTTAGGGATCTACAAATAAACCTAACAGTTCCATATTACTTTAAATCTAGATCTATCCTAATTGGGAACTGAGAGGTGTAAAATATATCTTATCTAGGACTCTTACTATTTATATACAACCCACATCCCTAGCATTAATTAAGGAATTAGTTTAAACATTGGTCATTCGTAGAGAAACACCCACCCTAGTTTTAGGAAACGAGAATGTGGGCTTTTTTTTAGTACTTTCATTAAAATATAATGATATTTATTCAAATTTTTTAAAAAATAGTTCAGGGCTGATGATAACACGTTTGTAACATTAACTATTTGCTAAAAAAAGTATATTTCTTGTTCTATGTTAATATTTAATTATATTTTAAAAAAGAATTGTTCATCATGTTTATAATTACAGTTTTAAAATTGCCCATATTTCACAACACACCTCAATAGCTTAGGACTAAACCAAGATATCTCAAAAACCCTTGGAGACGATGATAAAACAATAGAATTATTGTTTCAGTTTTTATAATCACAACATTTACTGAGAAAAATATAACATTGAACGGAAGAAAAAAAAATAATCAAATTAAAAAATAAATAAAATTAAACGAATATAAGCAAAATTAAATAAAATACAAATAGTGTTGCTGACCAATGAAGTTTGGCGCCACTAAACAAAAAACAAAACAAAAAGTTTTACAATTACAGACTAAACTGATATGTATGAGCAAAATATGGTAGAGTAATTATGTCCATATATTTCAGAGTGTATTCAATATGATTTTGTTTTCCTTTGACTTATTAATCCCATTGACTCATTAACTAAGTATCATAAAAAAGTATATTAAAAATCTATCTTATATCATTTTCATTGATATTTATCATTTTTATTTTAATTTAAAAGATTAAAGCGATTTTTTTTCCCTTTCGGAATCACTTAAAGATATTCCTTTATAAGAAATGGTTTTCTTTTTTAGAGAGATGGAATTAACTAACTTTCATTACCTAGGTCATAGGGTTTATGATATTCAATTTGTAAAATAACGACACAGTTATTAAAATTGACAACTTAATCATTGTAAATATTTGTGTACAAGATAAATGTGCGTTTCAAAAATTAAAACGATTTTTATCTTGAATTATTAGGTTAGAGAGTTAGCTTCAATTAAAAATTCGAAAAAGGTTATGCCCATTACTGTGCTGTATTTTTTTGAATAATACATTATATTACGCATAAATTTAAATATCTATTGCAATGAAAAAGTTGTTTTTATCGAAATTAATTTTATTTTAATAAGAAGATGGTCCAGGTGCGGTCAAAGAAAAAACTTAAAAAAAGATTTAATTTTTTTTTTTAATCTATATATTTTAATAAAAATCTATCTTATATCATTTTTATTGATGTTTATCATTTTTTTTTTAATTTAAAAGATTAAAGCAATTTGTAAGCCCAGCAACGTGGTGTGGAACGTTGACGCACATTAAATAGTTTTATCACTAGTTGAGTTTGTTGTCTTTCACCGCACCCGGACCAAATTTCTTTTATTATTACACATGATCAATTAACGATCTTTCAGTAAATTTATTTTATTAGTAAATAACAGGGCTGGAAATTCTAACTAGTACATATATTACTTCTTTTAAAAGAATGAGGGTTTTTGGAATAAACCGTGTTTAAATTAATTTTTTTTTGTAGTGTTTATATTGATATGGTATAATTTAAAATTATAATTGAGCATTAAATGATACAAACACCTTAACATCTGTTCAGTTTATAGTTCTAAAGGTGTTTAAAAAGTTAAAAACTTTTTTTTTTTAGCTTAAACAAAAGTATAGAAGGTTGATTATTAAAGTAATCATACTTATAGGACCTGCACCTTAACGAACTGAGCCACGGACGGTGCATTGTAACAAAAACCAAGAAGGGAGGGTAAAAAAAAACAAAAAAAACAACCCTATACATGTTAATAAATAAAACACTTAAATAAATAAAACAAAACAAAAAACTTGAAAAAACATTAAAAATAAAATGAGAAGGGAATTGTCTAAGATCTATCATTTATATGGAAGAAAAGAAAGGTTAATTACAGGATTTAGTAAATTAAGTTTGTAAAATACAGTTACGAATATATATTAAAAATAATAAAATCACTATATGTAATATTTAGAAATTTTGAAACGGTTTGTAGTCTTTCTTATATCTGTAAAATGCACAGGAAGAGTGTCTCCATACACTTTCAGGTCCTGAAACTCTGAGCATGATGACACTAACTGTAAACCAGATCTGGACCATTATCTCCTGTCACGAAGATATCAGAGCTAAGCAAGCGCAGAACCAGAGAGCGGTCATTATGAAGAGGCCGCTAGCCCTCCACCACCATTATCTTCCTTGGGGCTTGTCTCTCTTCGCGCACCATTGCCTTCAATCGTCGGCAGATTTATTACCGTTGTTCTGTAGAAGCGGAGGGGAAGAGCAGCTTTTATGGATTTAGTACTCAAGAATGTTAGATATCAGGATGTGGTTCGAAAATAAAAAATATCGAAGAAAGTATGTTTAACTTAAAAAAAAAAAAAAAATGGGTGAATTTGAATAGAATAAATCCGAAAAACGTTAGGAATATTCTTCTAAGACAAATAAAACATAAACAAACTTATTTTTATATATTAATAAACGATTTACAGTGTTATAAAATATTTTATATTCGTTATAATAATTTTCGATTTTTAAAAGGAGTTTTGAAAACGGCAATACAACTTGAACCTTTAAACAGCATCTTATAAATCAATATGATATATTAAAGTAGAGTGTACTTTTGCTTTCTTAATTGTTAATTAAATAAACTACCAACAAAATTTTAATAGAAGTAATTGAATTTACATTATATTATATTCCTTTTACATTTTTGCTTGTTAAGTTTCTGTATTTGTGTGCCTGTATGGACGAATACCATTACATTTTGCCATATTTCATTTTTGTTTATAATTTGTGAATATTTTATAACCATTTTTTTGTAATATACTGTTTTATATGAAAATAAAATAGATTATGAACGCTTCGTTTATTAAATTAATTCCTTCATTTAATCTTGCCTTATGCATTTTTCTTTTTTTATGTTTCATGTATTTTTATTCTTTGATTCTTCCATCTTGTCCTTAGCCCAGATGTATTCCTACAACTCAGGCCGAAATTATTGACACCTAGATTCAGCTATATTTATTAATTTTTTGTAATGAATAAATAAAATAATCTAGCCTTTTGTTGCATTTAATTATACTCAAATTTCAATCTAATCGGAATTTATAAATAAACAAGAATGTTAATGTCTTTGCTTACTAATTTTTTTAATGTAATTTTCTTTATAAATAAATTAAGGAAAATTAATTGTTATTATATATATATATATTTTAATGAGTGCTGCCAATGGGTATTTTCTACATGCCTGTATCATACCGTGTTGATGTTACATAAAATTTACTAAATGTATTTTTAAGTAAATACAGTTGTAAATATCAATAAATAAATTTTTAAAAAAATTTTTTATTTTATTATAAATTGAAAAATTGAATAGGATTTTTTATGGAAGATCAGGTCTTTGCATTATTTAAGTAAATGCTGAAATCTAAATAAAATATGAGTTGTCCTGTCGTTTCATACTTAAAAGGAGGTGTCATGAGAATTATGAAGATATCATAACTCTATCATAACTGACTTGTGTGACTACTAAGTAAATTCGAGTACTCTGTAACTCATTGTTTTCACGAAACAGATTTCTTGAACTTTAAATAGCTACGCCTGTTTTTTTATTTGAACAGCTTATGGCACATGTCCTTTCTCTAAACAATAAAAATAAATAAAAAAAATAACAAATAAAAAATTAAACTAAATGAAAAGTAGATAACTTGTAAATGAATTCCAGGAAAATTAAAAAAAATATATAGTAAAATCGACATCGACTGATCTAAGTTTTTTTTTTATTACAGGAAAATAAAACAAATTTCTATCTTAGTTGATGCAATTAATTTTAATACCGGTTCCAATTGCAAATAGTGTTTTCTCTTATCTTTACGATGTTTTTCAGAGCTGTCTTCGGAACTTATAGATGCGGCCATAAATAATAATATGCCCCACATTTATAGTTTCATAAAAAAATTATTACAAAACTTGTAAAATAAAATATAATAAAATACTTATTACTTAATTTCCAATAATTCTTTTCTCATTTTTATTAGTATCAAGTTTTATTTCATTTTAGCTTAGGTTCCACGTGACATAAACATGTCCTGTAAATTTTCTACTGCAGGTATTTTTCATATCACCACCATCAATAAAATCCCTTAAGTACAACAGAAAATGTCAGAATCACAGAAACCAAAAAAATATCAACAAACATATGATAATGCTCTTCATACTACATCATGATTCTCTAATATATTTACAAAAGAATGAATCGGAAAGGAACTATAAGTAGAATTCAAATAACAATAATGTCATTACCAAGAAAATGCACTGAACTTCCAACTAATATCCTCATTTCAGTCTATATTTATAATTATTTAAATAATTCTTATAAAAAAAAAAAAAAATAGAACCTTCACTGTTTCCTTTCGAAATATCTTAAAAAGAAATACAAAATGTATATTACTGCTTTTATTATTGTTTATAATTATTTTTTGCAGTTAATACTGTATAACACTCAAATTTAAAGCTTGTATTAAATATGTTAATTTCCTTTGATTATTCTATCCATTCATTCGCTTTAATGATATAAAAGATCATTAGAAAGTAGTAATTCAAAAAATTTAATACTTCAGTATCAAAAATATTATCAATCCTTATTTATATTTCCCTTGATTGATTCAGCATTTCTCGTATCTAATGGAATCCGCTACTCAACTGTGTTCTGACATTTGAAATGTCTTTAATTTACGACTACACTCGGAACTACCGTGTACCTTCAATGACGAACTTGACTGGCAGTTTCACGTGATCTTAATAGAAATAATTTTATTGTTCTGATGGTTTTTATTTTTAGATGTTATGGCCGAATTCTTTAAAATGAAAGAAATAAAATTGTTTCTCGTTATATTTTTAAACTGCTCAAATCAAACTTTAGTCGCTTTGGACAATCAAACAATTTATTATGTGATGATGATAAAAAAAAACATTTTTCAAACACTTAAGACAAAATCAATTTAGAACAATACCACCACAACTTTATATTTTAATTTTGCATCAAAATATTTAAAGTTTTTATTAATATTGTGACTCTGGTAGGCGTGCCAGGTATTTTAATGTGCTATATAATTATTATTTGTGTTTCTAGAACAACATACAGACTATTATCTCAAATATATCAGACAAATAGATCAATTAATAATTATAAAATCTAATATTTAGAAAAAAAAACAGAAAAAAAAACAACTCAATGATGCATAAAAGTGAAAAAAACTTTTTGGCTATTACTGTTTGAATTATTATTTTTTCTATTCCATATATCTACTTAAAATTAGGTGTTTGAGGCTTCACACATTGATTACTACAGAAATTGCTAATTAACTTATTACAATTATGAGAGTATAGTATAAAAAATGAATTTGTATGAAAAAATGAAAAATTAAATAAATTAATTTCTCCTATAAAATCCATCTACTTATTTTCATATTAAAAGGATGCATAATATATAATATATAATAGACAATAGATAAAGACTATAAAACAATACATAAATAAGCTTTTATTTCCTTTGAAAATCAATTACAAACACTGCCCTATAGAAAGTGAGTCATCGCAGACATGGCAAGGCGTCATGTCCGGCACCTGCATACTCATGGGGACGTTTCTAGTTCAATATCAGAATGATCAATAAAAAGATACATTTTAGAGTAAACATGGTAATTTAGAAAACAATATTTACTAAAACTTTTACAATAATAATCTAATACACCATAACACCATATTTACTGATATAAAAATTAAAATATAACAAAATAATAGATAGGAAAAAATCTAAAACAAATTTAAACTTGTGTGAAATAACGCATCCATTCCTTTATTAACACAAACTTCTATAGTCCACTTTCAGTCTCAAATATTTATTTGAATTAATATTTATTTGTATTTATTAAACTACCAATGTTTCGACTCTAAGGCCATTTTCAAGGATGTCTTATTGAATTGTCATAATTCATTAAATTGTCATTTTGCTAATTGCCCATGTTTTATCTAAACCACATAATTTTAAAACAACACTATTCTTAATAAATTGTTTTCCTTCACTATTAACCTCATTAACAATATCAACAATAAAACTTTCCTATTTACAATATTCACATTAAACCGAGGGAACTTCTAACCGCTTCTCTCACAATAGCATCACTGGTAATAAATGGAAATTTGTTCATTTAAATTCGAATTTAGTGCAATTACAAAGAATGTTTGACATTAATACAAATGTACTTAATTTTATCAATGTTCAAAGAAAACATTGGTCTGATCTTACCACAAACCCAATTTCATGCAATTTATACTTAATTTTTTTATATAGAGTCTATGGAAACCTTCCTGAATTCATTCAGTAAACCAATTTTCAATATTCTTATTACAAACAAGTATTCGTAATGGGGACGGGGAAAAATATTTTAAAACTCAACATCAAAAATCTAAAAACTGCACAGGATTTTGTTAATTTTTTGTAATTCAGAGGAAGTAAAACGAAATATAATTATGTTGTCGATTTCTCGACTGTTCTGTGCCAACGATGATACTAGTCATAAAAAAAAAAAAGTTGATTATTCATCAGACCCTGGAAAACAAATTCTAATACATATCGGCCTCGCCTACAATTACGAGATCTCATCAGTTGATGACTTGTAGATTCATAATAATAGTGACGTCAAAAACCAGAAATCTTTTTCTGGTGCTTACAAAGTATTACTTATTTATGATTTATGATTTATTAATTTTTAATTATTGTTGATAAATAGCATTCTGATAATAATGATTTAAATCAAAATTACTTTAGTTGTACATATTTCAATTTTTACATTCTAATGTTTATTTAACTAATTAAAATGTATTTTTATTTTCGTATATTGATGTTATTTTACTATGTAATTATTAAGCTAAAAAATATTTTTTTTTTTTATTAAAAACATAATCTGCTTAAATACACAGTATTGTATTCAATTATTAATAAAAAAAACATTTTTTTCTTTCTTTCAATTGATTAATGCATTAAATTTTGGACAATAATTATTATTATTTTGAACTTGGCGTATTTTTTTTTATGGATTCTAACACTTAACACGATGTTCAGAACACAGTAATACGGTCTGTGACTTATAACATCGTAGACTATGAATTATAAAGACACAAGATTATTTTATCCGAAAGGATTATATCCACTCAGCTATGAAAGGATTATTGAGTAGCAGCGTGAATATAAAAAAAGGATGCGGAAAAAAAAAAACTTAAATTAAAATTTCGAGTCACCTATGACGTAATGCTTATCACCGTCTGTTAGCGTCAATACCTAATTTGGTGACTACTAATTAAGTAAACCTATTAAGTTCCCCGGATTAAATTTTTTGCAGCATCGAATAATGATGGACATATAGCTAAACGCCTGGGCATCCAATTAAATGTGTAAATGACATCGTTTCCTATCACCTGCTTCAGATCGTTTATTTAAAACATAAAAGGGGCGAAAAACTGATCTCTTTGATACATCATATTAGTTACATTCAAGACAACTAAATAGAAACTGCTATCTCTGCCACATTAGTTATTCATTTATTCCATCTCACTCACACTCAAAAATGTTTAGATATGTATATATTAAGAAATAAAAAACATTCTATAAGTTAATCCATTCTTTGAATTTATTTTTACTCTCTTAGACGAATAGGAAGTTTTTAAAAAATTTGTTGAGGTTAATCACTTCCATTTTTGAATGCATTATTTATTCATGATATTGTATGAAGATTGGTGTTATGTTAGTTTTATTATTGTTATAGGTTTTTATAGTGCATGAATACGGGACAGTGGTCCCGAAACGTTGTACAATATCATGAATAAATAATAAATAATGCATTCAAAAATGGAAGTGATTAACCTCAAAAAATTTTAAAAGAATTGACTCACCAGACTTCCTAGAGAGATAATCCAGGAAGTTTTTCTATTTCAAATCCTGTACCCTGCATGTGCAAAATAAGGAATGTAATTTTAACAGCCCACCATTGGAATATTTTAATAAAAGTAATATTTAGCATTTTTAAGGAAATTTACAACGGAATTATAATCAATAAAAAAAATCACAAACCATTATTCAGTATGAGAGAATGAAAATGTAAATTTGAATAAAACACTTTTTTTTCTTTATTTTGTTTCAAGTTATAAAAAAATATGTATTAGGTTACCTCAGGAAGCGATCGCGTTATTTTTACTTTTTGAGAAGATAGTTGGGGGGGGGGGTGCGGTCAGAATATAACACAAATAAGTTGAAATAACTTATTTAATAGTGCCAACGTTTCGGCCAAAATTTCTAGCCTTCATCAGGACTGCTAGCAGGAAATCGGACAGCCAAGTGTTGAAATTCTGGCCGAAACGTTGGCCCTATTTAATAAGTTATTTCAACTTTTTTCGTTATATTCTGACCGCTCCCCCAACCATTTTCTCCTCATTTATTATCCGCAGTCAACTATCTACTGATCATTTTTACTCTTCCTTTGCAACATGTGAAGTGTATAGTCAATTGTAGTATTGTGGTCTTAAAAAATGTCGAATCCCAGATATCACGGTAAATACGTATATTTTAATATTCGTACTTATTTCAACAAGCAATAGAAGGATTAGTAATAAATACACATTAGAATTGTAACAATCAAATAAAATAAAATTGTAAATATCACAATTTTAGTAATAACCAGAATATAAATATGCATTCAAATAAATTAATAATAATAATACTTTATTTATTCTGGGACGAGTCCCTTTAGAATAATACAAAGAAATCAATAGATGAGGGCTGAGGAGCCTCAGAAATACTTAAACAAAAAATACAAAGAAATATAAACAGTCATTATAAAAAAATAATTATAGGTTACTTTCTCACTTTTATCAGTTGGACAATAAAAAAAAAGAATAAATAAAAAAGAGAAAAGAAAACGATGTAAAAATAATTAAGAAAGATATAATAGTTTACATACATATTTACAATTATATTAATTTACAATTTTATGGGGTCTGAATAGTTAGAAAATGATTGAACAGGCGGGATTTAAAGGTAGGGTGGGTATTGGAGCTACGGATGTTGGAAGGGATGAAGTTCCATAAGGATGAGGCTCGGATAATGAACGATCTATCGAATTATTTCCTTATAATCTGACAAAATTAAGGCTATGAGATTGATTTATAATTTCGTATTAAAAATATGTAATATAGACGTAGCATAGATTTAAAAATATAGAATTGTACTATTCTTAGGTTTTGTTAAATACTTAATCTGTCAAAAAAAAAAAAAAAAACTTGAACGTTTATTTATGTATTAAATTATTTATTGGTAGGATTAAATGTAACGTATATCCGAAAAGTACTAAAAATAATAAGACTAATATGGTAACATTCTTTTAGTAATAAACTATTTAATAAGTATTAAATTACACAAGAAAACACATTTTTTATCGACTAATGAAATGGACCAATCACAAAATATTTGGCTGCTTTAGAACTTGTGAAGACAATTTTATAATTTGATTTTTGGCTAATTCAATATATCTTTTAAGATCCTTTAGGATGCTGATAAGTCTATTCGAACTACAAAAGGATCCCTTGAAAGTGGAATCAAATATCACATTTCACTTAAGAACGAGTAATGTAATCTAGCCAAAGTTACATGTTTATGCAACTTTTTTTTTACGTCATATAACTACACTTGCTTAAACCAATTTTGAAAGGAAGGAAAGTGAAGCTCGTGAAACTGTGAAGGAATCGGGAGAAATTGAGTTCATTTAAAAAAAAAAGTTTGAAAAGTTATAATATATCATTGCACATACCTCTCGAGGTGATTTATCCTTAACTGTCAATAACGCCAATCATATTATAAAGACAATGATACTACATTAAACCTATTAATAATCATGTTTTCACAGTAAAGAACATCGAATTCATCTTAATTTAAACGCATTAAAATAAACGTGTGTTAATTCATACTTCATACATCGATTTGAATTTTTCGTATTTTGGCTTGGTTTTAAGAGCATTGGCCTACCCACGTGGAGGATTTTTGGGCCAATGCTCAAGGTTAAAAATATTTAAATATAATTTTTAATATGTTATAGGAACGAAAATAATAGGGCACAATTGTGGTAAAAGTAATAGCTATTATAAAAAAAAATTAAATCACTCTGATTTAATTTTGTATACAACGTTTACTTACTCGAGAATCATGTTGTGTTCATTTGAAAGACAATTCGAAACTGATGGAGACTCGTACTGATAATAAAAGAGATCAAGGAGCAATAAATTATCTTTGATTCATGAATGCAATTTATTGCTTTATGGCGATAAAAAATAATATTAATAGCTTCGATGTTATCTTTTATTATTGTTTGATAATATTGTTTTCGAATAAGCTCTTGGTATCTTAAATCTATTTGTTCAAAGGTTTTAGGTCTAAATTCATTCTGAATTCGAAGTGTATAAGATAGCTCTTATGATTAGTAAGAACTGTTTTATTATTTTCATTAAAGAAATTATGTTTGGTTAATATGTTAATGCTCTAGAGGTGTAAAGAGTAATTACGTCAAGACTTCCTCCTGCCTACTTTCACTGATATTATGGGACGATCTGTTAATGCTTATGGTTATATTTTTATATTTTATACCTGTATAAATATATTATATATTTATATTTTATACCTGTTATATTTTTATCATTCGTTGGTTATTTCCAGATCAAACCTGAACCTTTTACCAAACACTTTTCCTTATTAATTTATATTTTTGAAAATAATGTTTCGCTACTTCTTCCCGGACTACATTGATTAAGTGAAAAAACAGATTGGCATTAGTAGAATTTGGATACGGATGTTTTAATTTTAAGGATTCTATTTCAGACGCCCAGCAACATTTGATTGTTTTAACAGGTACTATAAAAACTACCTATTATGTACTTTTCAAATAATTAATCATCCAATCAGTCAATTCGTAAATTTCGTCATATATAACTGACGAATTTAAAGCTTAAACCGAATTTTATTTATTTTTATTTGTTTTGAAAAACTAAATCCAATAATAATAATCTTGCAAATAGGCGAGTAACTCATACTATATGCAACTCATAGAAAATATAAGTTTTGTTATCTGCCAACAACCAGATATGTTGTTTTATGCGATTCCAGATATTCCTGATGCTTCGTTTGTCAATTTAAACATAAAACATTGGTTTATGGCAACTTTTTTGGTATAAATTTTTGGAATACCCATTTAATGCACAATGGACTTTGAATGAAAATAATCAGGAAATTAAATTCAAACGAAACAAAGATATTATTCATGAAACCTTTAATTGGAACATTTCTAGATTCTTCATTTACTATCGATGAGTTGCATTAAGTGTATTCGAGCTCATAAAAAAAAGGTCACGTTATGTCCTAAATAGTATGATTCTTTTAGTCTCAAAATATTTGTTCTGTTCTTTTATCTATTTATTTAAATTTACAACTCTATAAAAAAATACAATAAGTAAATGTGGTAAACGTTTCAGAACACATGATACTTTTGGGAAGGAACCACCCAATGCTGGTACTTTAATCATTATTTTAAATTAGGAGAACCCGTGGCCATCATCTTTTAAGATGCCTCGAAGGATTATCAGGGATAGTTAAGGATAACAGATTAAGAACTAATATGTTTGAGTGGGAAAGGATTTTGTAATGAAAGGAGATGCATCTGTTTCGGGCTAAATTAGCAATTAATGGTATGTTGAGGTCTTTATGGATGAGTTCATTCGTGATATTTTATATTCAAGGATGCTCATAATATGAAATGTTCAATCCGTAGTCAAGTATCCGTTTTTTAATCAATGATTCTTTGGAAGTCTTTCTTAGACTCTTAATTTCATCATATGGGAAAAAACAGCGTTTCAAATTACAAAGTAAATAAAATCAAAGCAATTTCTCTTATTTTTTCTTATATAGCCTGTTTATTGAACCTAACTAGATGTTCGACCAAATGGCTCTTACAACAAATGTTAATTGTGTTTTCCTCTCTCCTGGTATTAGTCACATTCCACTGGTCAGGTCTTCATAGGAACTTTTGCTACTTAATATCGAAATGTCGTTCGGTGGTCTTAACTCGAAAATAGATTTGTTGTTGTTTCCATACTATAATTCTCAATATAAATTTTTATATGCCTAAGACAAAATTAAATGTTCCTTCAGGGGCTTACATCATAAGAATTTATCAAAGCAGTGACCTTTAAACACAGAGGCTAAGCACGGGTTTGGAACTAAGCCGTTATAAGAGGAACTTCATTATAAAAATATATATGAAGCTTTGTGTTTTTTCCTTTACATGCTTTATCTAAAATGGTTTTAGCATCTTCAAAGAAAATGCTGACAGCAACCATCTCAATATATCTCATAAACAACATTCATGTGAAAAAAAATATGAGAATTATCAAAATTAGATATTATGAATAACACTAAAAGGAGTATTTACTGCAATTGGCTCTTATTGTATCGTATCTTCAACACTTAATTTTACTTTTTTAATTTTCTTATTATAATAACAAGAAATATTTTAAACAATTATATTTATTTTATTATTTACTATTTAAATAAAAAACGGTTTTAGTATTCCGTTTATAAAAATATAGTATTAGTTATTGTATTTACAATGTATATTTTTAGTAATAATGAAGATTTGTAAAGTATATATATGTCTTCACTAAAACTGCAGTATAGATATATTATTTTCTACATTATATCACATTCGGTTTATTTTATATTCAGTTTATTACTAATACATCTTCATTGTAAGATCCATAGACGAGTTCTATTATTTCTTAATTTATTGTATCATTATTTTTTTCATATTTTTACTACTATTTAATTATTTTTCTCTCTACATTGTATATAATCTGATAATAATATCTTATACATTTATCTTATATATTTGCCTTGTTATAATATTAAACATTTAATTTTATTAGTCATAAAACCGTTGGAGTAAAAGTCCGTTGGGTAGTTGCCAATGGTGGGGACTTCAGTAAGTTGTTACTTCACTCTTACCATTTCCTCCTTCCTCACTTTGAAAACTCTAGGTCTCAGATAAACATCATTATCATTTTGCTCTATTATCTATTTTCATTCCTTTACTTATCTGTTCACCTGACACTCTTATCTGTTATTGCACCATACCTGTGCCACATTTACTAAACCACTCTTTCTTTTAGTTTTACTATTTGTTACTACTTTTACTAAGTATTGTTTTACTATACATTACTCTAGTTTTACATTTCCAAATCTATCACTCATTATTGTACCTATGATTAATTAGTTTTCTATTTAACTATATCAACATTTTCTTAACTTGCTTTGTCTTTTTTCATCTTTTCTTTGTATAACTTTTTACAATCTTTCTATTAACATTCTAATCGTTTTGTCATATTTTACAATGTTTGTATCTTGTTCTCTTGTCATTTCACTATTTTGTACTTTGATTGATCGTCACCCGGACTATCTTCCTACAAAATGGCAAATATATATATTTTATAAATATTTTTTCTATTCTATTCAGCGCTTTAAGGCAATTTTTTCTTAGAACGCAGACAGGCTTTCTATAGAAGAATAGATTCTTAAGACGGTACCAGCATACTGCACATAGACCATAACGGCTTATGGTAATACGGGTCTTAACGATCGCCTACGCCTTGTATTAGTCACCCAAGCCCATCTGTCTGCCAGCCTATCTCCGATTACTCGCACTTTTTTGGCTATCTAGATGGCCAAAAGGAACCGGATATTTTCTAAATTAACAGTTCCTTAATTTAATAAAGTTCTCTGCTAAATGTTCTTAAATGATTAACAAATAAATGCAAGTTCAAGGTATTTATTGTAACAAATCTACACCACAACTAACCATAACCAAAGAATAACATTAAGATAACCAGTTTATTTATAATTGACGGATGGGTAAGGTCTAGGTTAATGTTCATTACACATATTCTCGGTTTCTGGGTAGCCGGCACGTTTGTCCGGTTGTTACAGAATCAATTTGCGACAATGTGAAAGCTTTATTTATATTGCAATAAAAACATCCGGGAAGCAAGCATTACACGAGTCAGTAAACTGTCAACTGAGGTAAGTGTTATGACGATATTTTTTTATCTTATATAAAAAGTTATTCTTTAATTAATTTAAGTGGAGGAGTCATGTAATCAAAACATCATTTTGAAATCTAACTTCCTATATTGATATTATTTTATGACTAAAACGAATGAGTTTTAGTTAATTTTTAATTCCATGATGAAACGTGAAATGGATGCTCACGAAGCTTCCTTGTTCGTTTTACATCTCTTAATTTTTTGACAGATGGTTACAGCGAAGAAAGAAACTTTATTTATATAGCACCCTCCAACCATGTGCTACTAGAGTATTTCATTGATTTCATGACCCCTAATGGGATTTTAATAGCTTTTTTTTTTGTTTGTATTCTATTTAAAAAGAAATACCAATCGATATTTGTCACTTATTTTTACCAAAGAAAATTTTGGGAAGGAAGTAGAATCTCAAAAGTAAGAAAACGTCAAAGTAATGTTGATGATTGAAGAATAACCAGTGAATACAACTGAAGAGTAAATATCGAATCAAATGTAATAAAACATACAAATTAATTTTTTCTTGATTGGTTTAGTCCCAATATTAGGACTCTGTAATCAGAAAGTTCCTAATACTAGTCTTAAGTAAAGACTAAAGGCGTGTGTAAGGCGTTGGCCACAGATCGGAGGGGCTCTAGCAGAGAATCAATAGAATTATAATCAATCGAAGAAGATGGAATGGAATGGAAGGTGGATAGTAAGCGAGCAAGGATAAACATTGGGGATTGTATGGAAGTTGTATAATAGGTAACCAACCAATAATATTTTGAACTGAGTGGGAGAGTAGAGCTTTAATTCTGTGGGTCCACCAGACAAGCAATCGAACCGGTACCACTACAGACTCAAGGTGACTTGCGTGATTTTACTAAGGTACTTCAACTTCTTCGACCACAACTCGCAGATCTTAACAAAGAAATCTATTTGGGAGAGTTCCAAGGAAAGCTATTTCATAATGGAAAGCAGATGGGCTTACTCCTTTTGATGCAGAAAAAGTACTATACCTTCTTCAAGGAATCCATCTGGAAGGAGATGATGGGCCTTTAGGAATTAACTACCTAATGAATAAAAATAACTGTAAGCTGTAATGGCCAACGTACACCTCATTGCTAGGCAGAGTTCGAAACAAACAGGTCTCGCTCACTGATTCGGATGATTAAAAATCATGGAAATAATAGAGGTGAATGTATTTTTTGAACTTGCTCTCGCGGTAGAAGGGGTTTGAGTCCCCCTCCATCAGGTCCTTTTTGAAATACGGAGGAGGGAGATGGACGAGAGTTATATTATAGGTAACCAACCTATTCTAAATAGAGCGGAAGGGTAGAGCTTTCATCCCGTCAATCAGAAGTCAATCTGCCCTGTAGAGTTCTCTTATTGGTTTGTTTCAATATCGCGTCGCGTTCATTGTCCTGTTGCCCAATTGACATCTAAAGGAGGATGTTACGGTTACAGACTTCAATCAGTCAACGCGATAACAAAACGCTGGTATACTGTTTTTTTTTTAAAAAGTATTGAGTATAAAGTAAACGTTTTTCGCTGATATTCTTAAAATAAGAACGAAAATATTCAATATTTTCAACTTGTATCGTGCTATTAAAATATGAGTGGAAAATTATTATTATTCATATTATTCCAATTATAAATTTTAATTTCTACTCTGCTATCAACAGAAACAGAAGAAACTACAGCAAGAGTAATAAATATTTACCTTCAACTCTTATGTAATAACTTTCATGAGAATTCCTTCATTACGTTTGTTAATTATGAAGTATGCAAATCATGATTGCGACGACAGCCCATGTACATCAAAAAGAGGTTCAATCAAACTAATTGCATCTGTTATGAGATTACTTCAGAATATCTTACTTATTAATCGCACCTAATGGAGTCCATAATCATGAGCACGTCTTCAAAACAAACCTATTGTCATAGTTAATAATGACATGTTGGAAGGATGAATGATTTTTTTTTTTCGAAATTTATTTTAGTTAATTTAATTAATACAAATTATAATTTTTCTCCATCGTTTCGTAATATTTTTAAGATTACACGTAACTCAATATTTCCAATAATTGTTTAGGTAAAAAAAAAAATATAGTTTAGTAATTTTAAAATCAATTTTTTTTTTATAAGTATCTACAGAAGCTTTCTTCGTAAAATTTAAAG
>NW_027114062.1:864911-880522 GCF_000696795.3 Halyomorpha halys
TATTCTATTATTTTGTACAACTTTTTTCTAATAATTGACGTTTCGAGAATCTAGCTATTCCAGTTTTATACTCCCTCTTTTCTTTTAATTGTTTAATTTAATTGTTCCCTTTTGTCAGTGGATGCTGTTTTTTATTACCAAACATATAAGAACTTTATAAAATTAAGACCTTGGCATAGTGTTCTATCCTGGCAATATAAAATAACAAATGTAATAATATTTCATATATGACAAAAGGGAAACAGTGCAATAAAAAGCAGTAAAATCTCTGAAGATGAAACGTCATAACACTGAATCGTAACTCAGAAGGCTATGCACATATAAATATATGAGTTTCACGAATATTGGTTTGAGGATGACCATAAAACGTAAGACGGAGTCCTAAAAATTGAAAAATAAAATATGTTCAGAATATTTCATTTTTATTTAAGGAGAAAAATCATATGTTAAGTCACATTCCCTGTTATGCTTTATAAACATATTATTAATAGCAAGTGAAAATAGGTTAATGAAATAAACCAATTACAGTCGAATAATTAAAATCGAAAAGGAGAAATTTATTGAGGCACATGAAATCATAAGTTAATAATATTTTAACTGTATCTATTAAAACGCAAAGTGATGTATGGGCGATTTTCCAAAAATAACCTTTTTGGTGATGTAGTTCATCAATATGTTTTTGTAGGATCAATGTTTGTTACCAAATTTATTTCATTGGCTAGTAGTTCATTCTTCAACTTCATTAAACATCAATGTTTCTAAACGTCATTATTTTTAATTACCATGTACAATCCAATTATCAGTAATTTTATTTGTTGCTGTAGTGTTTTTTTTTTACTTTCAATAGCCTGTACATCGAAAAATTGAAACGTTTAGGCTATATTTTGTATGATGGTATTTGTCAGGTCCCAGAATACGATTCTCATTCCTTTGTAAAAGTTTAAATTTCTCCTCATACTGTTAACCTCGTATTTTCATATCTACTTTGCAGACTGGCAGCACTGCCAAATATCTTCTAAAGGTTTTCCTATTGATTTTGTGTTTTGATTAACCATAAGTAACTTTAGAGCCGTTGTACGGAAAGTAACTTGTAACCTATAACTCGTTCATGCTCCTCATTCCTTTGTCACCAAACAAACCTAACTTTGAGGATTTATCGAATATTTTATAATTACATCTGTTTCTGGTGGATGATATATTAATAATATGTTTATTTTTTTCTTCAAGCCAAAGATAACGGACTTATCATCACGTTTGATATCAATATTCACATTCCCTTGTCATTATTATTTTAACAGACAACAAAAGAAATTTGATACGTGGCATAGGCATGAGAATTTCAACAACAACCACACTCGCAAACCCGGAGAGAAGGATTAGAATAAATATAGCATATTATGACTATTATAAAATATGGGAACGTATTTATCTTACATTTTTGGGATTTTTTCAATATTAATACAATTTTCTTAAATTTGAGAGAAAAGTATTTGTATTGTATTGCATTTATTGTACTAAAATACACTTCAATCTTCATAATATAAAGGTATCCCTCATTCCTTTGTGCTATTAATTTACTGTTTACTTAACGAATATATTTGGTCACTGGTGTTCATGAACATGTCAGGAAATGGTTACAGTAAAAATATTTATGAGCAACAATTTATTTAATGAAATTTACACGTATAAAACTTCCAGTTTTGGGGAAAACACTCATATGCTGAGTATAATTTGAACTCACGAGTAATTTTACGGTTCATTTCAGCTCTCCAGAAAGCGAAACATGACCCTTCAACTCTTTCTTTCGGGAAAACGATACTTCCTTTGCCGGTAAGAGAGTTCTCTGTATCATGGTCGATTTCGTCATAAGCATTTAACATTGAAGTACGGATCAGAACATTAATTTAAAAAAGGGACTTAACATACAAGTATAGCATAGGTAACAAAGCTAACAACAACTTTTGCTGCTTACTCTCCGTGCAAAGATTTTATCAAACAGTACCATCTTATTCGCAGTTATCAATTATGGAGGATTTAAAAATTTTTTGGGAGTCGATTTCAGAAGTTACTACCTAAAATTATGTTGATAAAAATACTGGTTATTTGGCGTTTAGTAAATTTTATAACTAAAAGTGTTATTTTTATTTATAGATTTTACAAAATCAAACTCTCCAAAATTCGTTAGAAAAATCATTTTCGTATGTGAAAAAATGGTGTTTTCGAAAGAAACAATCTCATTGGAGAAATAAAATTATAATATAATAATATAAAATAATGTAACAGTCACTTTTAATAAAGTATGGTTTTTGTGTAGGTTTAGGAATCGGGTATTTTTTTAACCATCTCCATCCAAACTGCAAGCCTACACTCCTCAAGCAACCGTTAGTAATCAAACACTCAATGATTGTGGTTGGTGCGAGGTACGCTACGGTACTTCACCACTACTTAACTCGCGGAGAATTATCCTTAAGCCAACGGTGAATGCAACTATCCACTATTTTGTGTATTATGCACCTATATTTACCAATAAAGGGAATAAAGAACTCCGAATAAAAGTGATTAGTCCTTTTACAGTCATGTTGGTTAAATTTCATTTTTTCATAATTTAATTTTAGCGTATTTTTAATTCAAAAATAAAGAATGAATTTTAAAAAATGCCGTTTTAAAATTTAAAATCAGTAGATTTTGTCCTATAATTTAGAGTTTAAAATCGTAATTTCATTTAAAATAATCCCAAATATTATATTCAAATTCAGTTGGTTAGTTACAAGAGAAATATATAGTTCATTTAAAATTTTTTGAGGTTAATGACTTCCATTTTGAATGAAATATTTATTTATTATTCATAGCATTGTACAACGTTTCGGGACCACTGTCCCATATTCATGCACTTTAAAATATACAACAATAATAAAACTATCATAACACCAATCTTCATCCTTATTTATTTTAATTTATACAATAATATTCACCGCATGATATCATATGGGAAATCATGTCAATCATTTGTGCATCTTCACTTCTCCTTAGCTCAGCCATTACTCTATATTTCTTGCTACCTCTTTGGACCTTATCTCATGTCCAGTGTGCTGTGTGGTTACCTCCCTGTATTTTACAAGTCCTGTTTTGTATTCAATATTAACTTATGATTTTTTACATAAACCTGTTTATTTCATCTGATTTTTATGTTTTTATTTTAAGTCTATTTATGATGTCGGCGTTAGAGAGGCCGATAGAGATAATCCAGAAATATATAGGTTTGAAATCAATTTATAAATCGTGCTATGTTATTATTTTAGATAATGACAAAAATAATTAAACTGCTAATATATTTAAGTTAATCCGTTGCTGATGAAATTTTTAGCGACTGTACGCATAGGTATCAAGATAGTTAGATATCAATTTCATTAAATTCCATCCTCTATGGTTGCTTCGTATGCCCAAACGTATATTCTATTATAAGCCTTTATTTTGAAAAAGTAGCAGCCAACATCCCCAGTAGGACAAAAATTACTTATTGAGTAAGCCTCGATTGCCATACAATACGCAACCCTTAGGGACATTGCGGCAAATATCGCTGAAGAAGATGAAGAAAACCTACTACAGGAGCTCTTCGAACTACCAAATACGCCAGAGTTCATTCAACGAAGGCACATGAAGTTTTTCGACTTTCTACAGCAACAAATAAACCCACTGTTCAGGACTCTTACTCCAGCGCCCCCTCCGGTGCGTTGGCAACAAAACAGATAAAATTCAGAAACGACGTGCCATGACACGTATTTAGGAAATAAGTGTTTAGGTTAGTTTACATTTCAAAACCAATGTGTATCCTAGTATATTATAAAATTCAAAGAACGCCCATTACAACTCAAAAACTCCTTAAAATGTAGTAAACTACAGAAGAAGGAAACATGTACAATCGAAATATATATATATATGTATATATTTAAGCTAAAACCAATAAATTCAGAAATAGGAATAAAGAAAAAATAATAAAATAAGGCCCGTACTCAAGAACTAATACACACATACATGTACCGTTTGTTAAATGGTTATTTGGACTCGGGTATCTCAAAACGTCTAAGATTCAAATTTTTTCACGACTGCAATATTTCCCCTTCCAATATGTATTCGATACAAAGGTAAATAAACGTTAAAAAACAAATATACAAGTTTGAAGTATAGTATAATAAATAATGAATTTTCTAATAAAGTACATAAATAAAAAATATGTGGAAATACAATCTGACTCCAACAAATTCGATTCATTCCCTAAAATATTGTAAATTAAAAAAAAAATTAGCTTAATTAAGAACATAAAAGAAATTATGCGCTAATTAGTTCCCGGATTCGATACCACAACAATACTGATGAGCTGACGTAAGAATAAGGACGTTATTGGATTACGGGTAATTAGGGCTAAGATACTGACTGGCAAGGAGTCAGAGATATATGGCGTAAGGCTCAAAGATTGCGACCATGTGAAAAACTCTCTGACGTTCCCAAAATTGTTATAACACTTTCATCATCTTCACAGAATTGTAACTTAGAAAGGAGACTAGACTAGATCGTAATTGCCAACAGTTCTAGCAATATAATTTCAAGTAGAAAAATTACTTTCATTTTCCATTTTTTATTAGCATTTATGATGTACAGACATCAACGAACTCATTAGTAGTATTATTGGACGACTTACTTATAAAGTGGAGAACTGGAATAAAAATAAATAAATTATATAATTAGTATTACACGCATAGCTTTAATATGAACATCATCAAACCTTTGTTTTCTCCATGGATACTCACAACTTAGTCAAGAACTTTGGTATTCATAAGCATTCAAAAAGTAGATTGTTTTTAATATCAATAAATTAATTCATCTATAAGACACTGATTAGAACGTGGCAACATATGGCTTAGAATATCAAACACCCAAGAGAATCTTTCGTTTAAACAGCATATTAACAACAACAAAAATTAGTCATTACTATTGGCTTATGTAGGACTCGAATAGACTCAGACTTAGTGAAACTATACAAGAACACAGATAAAGAAAGAAATATTAAGATTGGACGGCTCCAGTGGGCTGGTGTTGGTTAAAGATCAGATTCTTCGGAATAGTCTGGACGAGAGGACCAGAGGAGTGGGTAGGATCCCGATTGCGATATACAGATGGTGTGTCCATGAACCTCCGATTTGAGGTTCTTCTGGGTTCTCTGGAGAGCAATGCTAACCAACTGAGTTTACGTTTTAATTTGAAGGGGTCAGGTCTCTCTTTAACAGTGGTAAAGCTCCGTAAAGTAAAATAAATGCAGATCGGTAGATTTTATTATTGTAATAAATTTGGTTAGTTTAGTTATTGAGTTTTACTTTATATATCATTAGGATATAAAAATTAAATTTTTCATTAAGGTTTGCTTTACACTAATCTTGCTCACAATACTTCTTATAGGTTAGTTAAAATTAAAAAAAAAACTAACTATTCAATAACTATGGTTACATGAAAACATCTTACACTGGCGAAACGGAAAAACCCACTGCGCATGCGCCCACCAGTTTAACGCATATTTCAAGATATCTTATTTATGCGTTTATAGTTATTATTTTTTTCAATATATGGTTATATATGTAATATATGGTTTTCGACGGTATATAATACGTCTATATTACTACTCTTATTTCAGGAAATGCGTTTTCAGCCTGAAAAAAATATTTTCCTCTTGTAATAATTTCAAGACATTGTTGCTTATTAGTTGTCCAATTAATACAAGCTTTTGTTAATTTGAATTTATAAATTCATGGACAAAACAGAAGAGAGTGCAACATATTGATAATAAAGACGAAAATTCTAAGATACGATTCAATTTTCAAGAATCACAATAACGGCCAAAGCTTCAGTTTCCCGCCAAAGCATAGCGTAACCAAGAAAAGAACAGTGACCATTGGACAGGACGCTGAGATAACCTTGCAATCCTCACAGCGTTACATAACGTACTGATAACCTCTCCCCTCTCTCACTGCATTACCTGTGCGTCGGAAAGTCCTTTTTCCAGTCTCTTTCTTTCATCCATAAAGCTTTCCAACATAATTTTATCTGCTAACAACTAATCCAGCTCTCCACGTCACCGGCCATAAACCCAGCGCTCGGTTTGTAGACCTTGCCTATGGCGTCTGTTATGCTCAAGGACGTCTTTTCAATTATTTTCCACTGCATTACAGATACAGTTAGGAATATCGGCTTTATATTTGCAACACGTGCTCGGTAACAAAAGATGAATTGCCTTTTTTAGGAATCTCTTGGATCATTAAGTTAAATATATTAATGCTACTTCGAGGTATGAGGTTTTTTTTTTTAACGTTTCTATATATTTTCTCGGTTTCCGCATTACGAGTCTTGGATATTAAGTATAATATTTTTTTTTTTAAATAGAATCTTTCCAGGCCTCTTACATCGATTTCTGAAATGTTTCAATTAATAATGAATTGGAATGAATAAATAAGATACATCCCAAATAAGATTTATAATGAGATGGATATTTCGTTTATAAAATATAAGCTATCTCACATAATGAGGATGAAAGATAGTAAATTAACCCGAACATGGAGTACAGGGAAAGCTAATAGTTGATAGAATCTATGTAGGTGAAAATTGTTTGATATAACTTTTGTTTTTAAGATACTCAAAACGTGGGTCAGCGACCTTCCACTCCGATCCTTTAGCCTAACTGGACGAATATAGTCATGTTTATAATAATGTATTTATTTACAATAAGAGTACACGATGCTCTTTTTTTTATGAGTTCATTTTTATGTAAAGTACATAATCCAATTAGCCAAAGGAAAAGACGTAATCTTAGAGTTAATTACAATTAAAATCCAAAATCCATGTGTTACCAATGTAATATAATATTAAAAGAATTTGACAAAAACGTTTAGTTTAGTCTATTTTGTTGTGAGAGTATTTACTTTAAAAAATTTAGGAGTTTAAAAAAAAAGTTACGAAGAATAATGTAACATTAACCAATGTTTTTATGTTCTTCTTGATAAGAAAGCAATATCTGAACTAATAATGTAAGATAATTGAAGTATTTAAGAAAGTGTGAATAGATTGTAAAATACCAAACTCCCCTATATACTTACTAACCTCATATATGGGTGAAATAAGTTTTATCTTTTTTTTACAAATTGTGAATTTTTGAGATGTCTAAAACTAAGGTCATCGACCTTGTACATCGATGTCTTTAGCCTTTCTGGATGAACCAAGCTGGAGTATAAAACTAGACACTACTAACTTTTCAATTCCCGGACTCTCTCTTTCAATATGTGCATGAACCGGCGGAAACATTCATAAGATTTGTTTGTTAAATTATTTAAAACCACAATTTAAGTCTAAATTGCAGTTTTAGGTATTAGTAACCCGAATGGCTTTTTATTTATTACATAAAATAGTCATCTAATTATTATTTTCTTCTATGCAATCTTCTCTTATAAAATTAATATTCTATTAAACTAAATATATTTTTTTGTATATTTTTTTAAAATATATTTTTTGTATTTTTCCGGAAAATAGTTAATGACGCAAATTTATTCCTTTCCTAATCACCGTTTCAAATATTCTTCCCAATTAAAAATTTTCATTTAGGGAATAAACAAACAAGGCCGGTAAAATTTAAATAAGAAAAATGGATTAGATAAAAAAAAAGGGAAACCATAAAAATTTAGATGAAAATATTAGCGGTAAAAAGATTATTCAAATTTGGGTTTTCATAATTTCTCGTTAAATTTTAATACTTAAATATTTACTAAAATTATTATTCTGCATAAAAATATATTTTATAGATCATACTTCTAGACCAAGTATCTTCAGTTGGGATTTTATTTTTGTTATTAATATGGGTGGGATTAAATTTCGCCCACATCGTTGAAACTCAAGGATACGCAATAAATAGGTAAGGTCTTGACTCCTCTGTTTCACGATTGCCGATTCAAATTTATTCCTATACACGACACTGATTCCGATACTTTACTTCCAAAAGATATCGAAAGGGAAAGAAGTGTATCTGTTGGGATCTGGTCATTATAAATAACAAGGACCTATAGCACCGCTCTTTCCTAATACACTCTTTATCCGATATTCGCTTGACCCAAATCTGTCGGAGCTGCAGATGGGGGTTCGCTGCAATCCTACACAGCCAGGTACCCGGGGATCACTACCAACACCTGGGACTGTCTGGGATTAGTTCATCTCTTGCGCAACATCTACAAAGCTTGTCCCAACCTACCTTTTATGGGTTTCTTTAAAAACAAATCTGAGCAGCCAGGAACCCAATAGACATCGAGGTATGTAACATTGAATGAAAAATTTCTTATGGATTTAGATAAATAAAGATGATTCAGGAGGTCATATGCTTTTCACTACCTATCAATTTTTCTTTACCGATACAAATAAATAAAAGAAAAATAAATGCTACTGCTTTATCTTCAAAGTTTTCAAGGAGTTCCTACCTACAGACTGTTTTAATCACTATTATTGCTCATCAATTTTTTAAATCATTGTTAGAATTATTAAAGTTTTAATCATGAATTCTCCAATAATATAAGATAGAAATGGACTGGAGGTAGGGATTATATAGTGCCAGCAATAACGATGACAGACGCACACAGATGGTTTTTATTATCTACATATTTTAAAACATTTGAAGTTTGTAGAAGAACGGATAATATATATAATATATTATATATTTCTGCATGTAGTACTGATAATCATGTTTACTACAAAATATTATTTTTTTTTTTATGTGCATGATAATAATAATATGATATCATATATATGTATATATAGTTGACCGTAAAAATTGATATATAAGAATAGTTTACAACTATTTTCGTTTCTCTTTTGACCGCAACCCTGACCATCTTCTTATATATAATATGAGATTAATACTCACTATATTAGTGTAGTGTCAACGGATTACACATAAATTTATTTTTTACTAAAGAGGAAGTACATAAGGGATATAATTAGTGATTGAAGGTAGTAAACCTTTTTACGTTACTGTTAAAAATTAATACTCATTGTTTTTTTAAAGAGATAACCAACCGGGTGGTGTGCAAAATTATTATATATTTACCTGTACTAAGGGCACTTTTCTCTAACTTCCAGTTAGTAAACCAACAAAAAACTTGGGAGAGGACACGCCAATTCCAGTTTCCTTCATCATTTTCCAATACTAAGGCATTCATATGGCTTTATGACATTGCCTTTTTTAATAAGTAGTAAGTTATTATTGTTTTTCTCAAAAAATAGAATCTAATCATATTAAATCAATATGGCGGTTCAATGATCTAGATATTGTAAAGTTAGTTTATTGCTCTGAGTCTCAGTCGGACCAAACTTTGTGTTTTAGTCTATTTGCTGAGGAATTCAGAGGTTTTATTCTAAAAAACATTTTAACAGGCATTAATCCAAAATATACCAAAATGCTTTATATTCGAGAATTCGAGAATTAATAAAAGATTTTTTTCTAGTTCAGATTTATTTTCGTCTGAATTTTGTGGAAAAATTTAAAAAATCTAAAATTTTAAATTAAAACGAAATAAAAAAAAAAGTTTCAGTATTGTGAGACAATACTCCAGAGACGAGTCCTTTTGCAGGTAACGAGACCTCCTGAACCCTTTTGATCCTCAGTGCATCATGCTATAGCAGAAAGACTGTAGACTTCATAATCAAGTGCATGCGTCAGTACGACAGTTACAGTCGACAGACACTACTATTCCAATCGCGGTTCCTGTGTTTACAGGGCCACACCTGTTTCCACTTTCCAGTTAACATTCTTACCGGTCGGACCTGTTCCAGTAGGAAGGATATCTTGTGCGCAGTCTTACGCAATGGGTTCATTATCAAGTTCTATAAATATGGAGGAGCCTAGAACCGGAGTATCTCCACGGTTATCGGAACAGTTGGTCAGTCCCAATTGGATCATCGGGGTTCTGTCGCGAGCAAATCAAACACCAGCAGGATCGCAAAACGAATGGAGTATTTTATGGTTTGTCCGATGTGAAATGATTTATGCTCTGTCGCACGTTGTAGTTACCACTCAGCAAGGCATTTCTAGGTGTCCTATAAAACGCTAGCGGCAAACTGCTTTTCAGAGTCTCCGAAATGAGTCCGTTTCTGATAACGCCGACTATAGAGCCTTTCGTGTCAAGGATGAAGATAAAGAATAAACGACTGAATAAACAGTTTGTACTTCTCCACACATTACCAAACGTGAGATGAACAAAATCAAACAGATCATCAAAGAACTTTCTCGTCATAACCGGAGGTTTCGCAATGATGACTCATTAAACTCGTATAGCGTCAACGTAAGAATTGTTTAAATGCCAACAGAAAAACATCATCACTAGCTTTCTTTGGCTTAGTCAAAAGTTATCATTACTAACTTGCTATATCTCAAATAATTTTTTCATGATGATAGTACACATATTTATTAAGTCTCTTTTATGGTAATTTCAAAAGGGAATCCTTATTACTAGTCTCAACTAATGTAACAGAGATTTGAGGACGGAATAAGGATTCTATCTGATAAAGAGTTTAAAGATTTAGTCCACTTTTGATAAGAAAAAATAGATGACATTAAATATGATTTTCAAATTAAGATCGATTCACACTAAACGTCTCATTCCCCTTCTATCCTCTTCTGTTTGCTTAAAATATTAAAGAGTTTAAATTAGTAGAAATATAATACCATTCCTTGCAGTTTCTGTATCGTTCCTCTTTTCCGATTCATAGTGAACAATATTTTATGTATAAGTTGTGGAAGAGAAATAGAGCTTGTTAACTCCAGCTTGTTGAGATTTTTAACTTTGTAATAGTAAATTATATTAAAATAGCTTTTAATGAATTTCAACATACAAATATATTCATCATACAACTATATTTGCATGTAGTGTGCATGATGAATGAAGTTAACAAACGATATCTAAAGTTAACTCAATACAGTTTTTGTAGTAAACTTGCTTCCAATGATATAATGTTATTCAAAGATTACATACAGGCAAATATGTACTCTAGCATTTTATTATATTGATATTTGCTATTTATTGTTTTTTTTTTTAATATTGACACTAATTGTACTTTAAATAAAATGAGAATATGGGCATACTGGTTATTGTTTTTTTCCCTGAAACAAAGTAATGTAAAGAAGAATGAAGGACATAATAAAAAATAAATGTTAATAGGAAAGTAAAATATAAAAAATAACGAATACTTGAATAATATTAAAATTTAAAACCACAATTACTTTAAATAGGATTTTAATTGTTAATTACAGACAGTTCAGACAAATAAGTTAAAAAAATTTAAAACAATTGAAAAATAACAAACATTTGGAACTTATATTAAGGATTTTGAATATGAAACTTTGTTTTATCTTTGTAGACATATTATCACCACATAATTTCAGCTATTAACAAAAAAGAAAAGAATAATTAATACTTAAATTGTTGGCCTTTCAATTATGTAGATATTTGTAAATTGATGTCTAATTGTAAAATCGGTTTGAAAATTATAAATTATATTTAATTAGCTTTTAATTAATTTGAAAACTGATGATTGCGCATTTTTGGATGTTAAAAATGAAATTTAGTTCACACCGTTTTCCAATTTCAGGCGTTTTTTAACTATTGCTCGATTTAATTATATTTAACTGTTTCAATTGCGTAAAAATACAATTTCATCAAAATAAAAAATATGATATATTTCAGGGTTTAACTGTAATTAAATCAATCAAATACGTGGGTAATTATTTTATTTCCTGATAAATTAATACGATTCTCTCTGTTAAATCATAAGCAAGTTAAATCATTCAATTAATGGCAGGTTCAAGTAAAATAATTATAAAAATTATAAATTTAAAAGGCTGACAATATTAAGGAATCTTCCTACCTGTTTTATGGAGATACTTGTATTAAGAATAGTCAGGAACATCTAAATACAGGAGTAGTTATTTATGAGTTGATGTAACCTACTTGTTCTAAGACTGTGTACAAATACTCGATATACTACAATCTAATTGATTCCTTAATCCTCATTAAACTGATAAAGAGGAATACAGGCTGTAATACGATGCCCGTAGTCATTCCTCTCAGGTGATGAAATAATGTCCTATCAAAAGGTCGATGACACACTTTCAGAGTTAACGTTATGGTTCATCACTATATTGTAATATTCTAATATTTCATCCATTATAAGTTTTTCTATTCCATTTTTGTTTACTTCTGGCAGACAAAAATATTTTTCACAATAGCTTCAAGGTTATAGCGCGAGAACAGGCATCAGAAACCGAGACGGGTTCAACCTGATATTGTTTTGTTTCAATGATTTGTTTATATTACGCACCATTTAAGGAGATGAATGTTCCGTAAGAAAATATTGTTTCTTATTTTTCTGATTAATAAGCGTAATAGCTACAAATAGCAATAATTACTAAGCTATAATAAATTAAAATAATAATCATAATGATGAGATGAAATTTGGCCGTTGGTTAATGTAGGTATATGAGGAGATGGTTGGGAAGTGCGGTCCGAATATAACACAAATAAGTTGAAATAACTTACTTAATAGTGTCAACGTTTCGGCCAGAATTTCTAGCCTTCATCAGGGCTAAGAACAAACACCAAGATAACAATCAAAGAATACAAAAACTAAAATGTAAACAGAATGACATAAAGTAAATAATTGTACAGAATAAAATTGATAAAAATAAAGTAATGAAAAAACTGGGGAAAAAAATGTCTATATTGGTAATTGAATAAGTAAGTAAAAATAACATAATTAAGGAGATAAAATAAAAATTTGAAGTTATATAATGCAAAGGAATATGAATATTTTAGTTTATTAATAATTTAAAAATTAGAATTATGGGAAGAAAAAAAATTAAATGAATAAATAAAAAAAAAATTGAGAGAAAATATGTATAACTAATGAAATATGTAACCATAGTATTTGAATAAAGAAACAAAATATAAAGTTAAGTTTTTCAAAAGAAGTGAATAGAAAATATAACAATAATAATATATGGTGAACAGAAATACTAACGTGGGTAAGGAAAATTAAGAAGAGAAAAGACAAAGAGAAGGGGAAAAGAGATTTCTATGTTATTTTAATGTTTTATTCTCTTTTTTCCTATATTTTTTAAATTTTTCTTACCCACGTTATGAATTTTATTTTCCATAATTCTAATTTTTAAATTATTAATAAACTAAAATTTCATAGTTCCTTGCATTGTATAACTTCAAATTTGTATTTTATATTAATTATGTTATTTTTACTTACTTATTCAATTACCTATACATACATTTTTTTCCCACTTCTTTCATTACTTTATTTTTATTAATTTCATTCTATACGATTATTTATTTTAAGTTATTCTGTTTATATTTTCTTTTTTTTTTATTAGTTGGATGTTGTCTTGTTCCTTGTTCTAAGCCTTGATGAAGGCTAGAAATTCAGGCCGAAACGTTGACACTATTAAATAAGTTATTTTAACTTATTTATGTTATATTCGGACCGCACCCCCAACCATCTTCCTCTCATAAAATAATAACCGATTAAATAGAGGTAAAAGGTAAAGTTAAGACCAAATCAACAATACTAAAATAATGATTAATAAAATGATTGAGATACTAAAAAAAAAAAAACAATGTTTGTTAATGATATGTATTTCATTGAGTTGTGTCAAATGAAGAAATTGACAAATTAAAGTTAAAAGGATTTAACTTCTGTTAATAAGGTTCACTAAAACATAGCATCAACAATCTGATCTCTGATTGATTAATCTCAAAATAAGCTCAGATAGCGGATATTCCAAAATTTATGAAAAATGGGAAGGATAAATTCGGATGACAGAAATATCGGGATTCCAGTACGTAACCTTATCGTGAGTTATTGTCCCACCTCGCAGTCGATCGAGTCTACATATTGTTCTGGACATTGGTCAAAAAGTAAAAACGCAACAGTTCAAAAATCTAACCATTTTGAAATTCAAAAATATGGTTAAATTCAAGTGAAATCAACAATAGTTGCGTTTCGCGCCAAAAAATAGTGAAATATGTAACATTTTACTACGTCATATTTACGAAATGGAACATTTAACATAAAAACTTTACTTTGTGGCAAAGAATTCCATTGAATGAAATTCAGGGTTAATGAGGGGGTTAAGGAGTCTTCTGAGATAAATGTTTTCTTTTATTATACCGCTTGACCAAAAATGAAATTGAAGATGTCTAGAATTAGATGATATGGGGGACCTTGTGAGAGTTAGTTCAGTTCTTATTCTTTTAAATTTAATTGGAATTAGATTAATCTACGCAAAAGTATCCTGGGTTTTAGAACAACATAAATTGTTAATAAACGCAAAGTTGTCCCAGATTAGAGTTTTAACTCTAAGTAATTAATTCTTAGCAAGCCATTATATTTTTTGTGACCCAATCACGATCTATTATTCCTCCTTAGTTAAAAATCTAGCAACCGGTTAATTATCACAAAAACCTTTAAATAGTGTAGAAAAAATTATGTGATTCGGAATTCGAAATTACGACAATGACAGAAGACGATTATCATCTGACTTTTATTTAAATTACATTATAGTCTCGTACAAAAGAAATCCCTAACTATATATAATGTATATCCAGTTATATGCATAACTATATAATAGAAATATCTCTATATAATAGACAAAAAAAAAGATAAAATAAATAGATAAAAATAATAATCATTAGTAAGAGAAAAAACTAAGGTTAACAAAAATAACGACATTCGTAGACCTAATCAAACAAAGAATTGCCCCCTAATGAGGGAGGGGGGAATTATTTTTAAGTAAGGACGAAGAGAAAAAATAAATAAATAAAATAATAGAATTGATAAATGTAGGATATAGAACTGGATGTCCTGCAGCAGCCTGGGCTTCAGTCTCCGGGTTGAGGTTGGGTTTCTCAAGTTGTAGGTCTCTGCTCCTTTAAGGGCTAAGTGTCTTTATATCATTGTATTTTAGCTTGAAATGTAATTTTTCAATTTACGGTAAAGAGGTCTCCGAAAAACTTTGGCACACTGTACCAATTTAATTAATTATAAATTGTTACCAGAACTGATACAATGGGGTTATGAATGATGAAATATAGTTGGAATGAGTGGGATGTGTTCTTTAAATAAATATTATGTTTTGATCCAGGACTAAATGATAAGAACTTAAAGGTAGAATAAGAATTTTGTAAAAAAATAAAATGCTATTGCATTACTCCAACTAACGCACTTTTAAGGCACGATTCAAATTGGTACAACGTACATAGAGAGTATGTCCATCATTGAAGTTCTTATGGAGATAAAGCTGCATCCAGGGATTTAGGCATTTCGTTCCACAGTGCGCCGTCATGTTAAAGCTACTAATTAGAGTTTTCTCATTAATCTATTTACAATATTATCCAGAAGATTTCCTCTGTAGTAGAAGTTAGCCTAAATTTGACAAACATGTTAGAAGGTATTCATAAATTAAAATAAAAACTTTTATAAATAAAAAATGGATTGAAATGATTGCTAAAAAATAATTAATCTAA
>NW_027114062.1:881256-885698 GCF_000696795.3 Halyomorpha halys
GTAATTATGTTCCTGTATTATTTTATTATGAACAAGTACAACTATTCCTAAATGATAAACCTTTAACCGAAATTTGACCTTTTATATATATATATATATATATATATATTATGTAGAGAAAATATTATGTAGAATTAAAATGTATGAAATTCAAGGATTGTGGGACTATGATGACTTAAGACTTTATGTACGAGTATTTTTTTATTTTAAAAAGAAACAACGCACTATTATTTTGATCATAATATGTTTTACACAACAGGAGCTAATACCCCTTTTGAAATCAATTTTTAAAATTTGAATATTTTAAGTTAATTTCTTACTACTGCTTTCTCACCAGTAAATGCAGATAAGCTTTGTATAATGCAACAAAAAAAATTAAATTTCCCTGTCACTGATGGAAAGAAAGCGCTTGACTTGTGGACCCCAAGAAAACCTTTTGTCATAAAGAAACTCCAAATAGGTTAGTTGTTTAAATTCTTAAATTAAATTAAAAAAATTTAATTTAGTTCAGTTCCTACAAATTAAATGAATGTTAGTTTATTTCTGTTAAATATATGCACATGACATGGAATAAAAATCAAACTTCGGTGACGCTTCTAAGCCCCAACACGTTAGACCACTACTTCATTCATACGAATATAATTCAGCTTAAGATTGTTATCAATGAATTAAATGACAGAAGATATTATGACAAAAACATCTGAATCTAAAAAAATAGTTTTAATGTTTCGTGCTCCTTATTTTTTACTTTAAAAACCAATTTTTTACTTTTGAAAACTGTGACAATTTAAGTTTTATAAAAACAAAGCAGGATTCAATGGTGACTGAAATGTATCAAATATTATTCAAATCTAAAAATATATGTTTTACATAAAATTACAAATAATACGTTAATCTACTCAGGCCTTCAAATTTCATCTTGGGGTAAGATCTATACAGTAAAACACAGAATCATAGCAAAACATATGACATAAAATCAAAGTAAAAAAAAAAAAAAAAAATCGTATTGATAAGATTACATACATAGCTCAAAATAACCATTTTTTTGACACTTTACAATGTTGAACTGGGACCACGATATTTTCCCTGAACGTTTATATATATTTTTTGTTATCAACCTTCTCAATGTATATTCCATAATTCTAAATGATATTTAGGTAAACAACGTAAAAGCTTCTGGATATCGTTTTATTGTTACAGCGGTAGTTTGATTGATTATATCAGAGCTAGGAATAAACCAGATTTCTCGTTTTCCTGTAAATTCAAGAAAAACAAAATTATCACCGATTGTGACGAAGGCCGTTACATTTTTCCAATTATGACAATAATTACTTAATAATTGCCCTTGCCGTGGCCTACAAATCTTTACTGGTAACTTTCATTTGCCGTTTCCTTTTACGAACGTTATTCTAGTCAATGGTTCTACTCCACAATATTAATGGCTAAAGGTATGGGTCATAAAAAAGGAATAATCAATTTTATACGATATTTTAAAAAAATAAATAAATGATTTACAAAGTCACAGCTTATGAAACTTTATGAGAGTTGTGTAAAATCGGTTTGATATTTTTCACAATTATTTTCATGCTCATATAAATTCATCTTTTTTATGAGTCCATTTACTTTCAGTCATTTATATTCATTTTCATTTTGTTTTGGTTGATTATTTACGCCTAGTTGCAAACTAATTGATAATTTCTCATCTGTTTGTATCTATTTCAGATTAAAACGCTTAGGTGCTTTTTTTTCTTTTTAATTTTTGTACATTTATAAAGTTCGTGTAGTAAAAAATATAGAGTGAGCGCGGTGATGGCACTGTCGTAAATCACAAGGCTACTCTAAAGATCCGGGTTGAAATCAGGCTGGGTCCATAGTTATTTCCTGTTACACTGTAGCCGTTGGTCAACTCTGTGGGTTGTGGAATCTATGATCCTTCATGAGTTGTAGGGGTTCACATCATTATTATTTTTAATAAAGTATAGATTATTAATCTATATTACTACGATATAAATGATGGGATATTAGTTTATAATTGTGATTTGTAAAGATTTTAGAAATTAATAAATTGAATTATAAAGATTTCATAATTGTGATTAGTAAAGATATATCATTGTTGTAAGGAAAAAATAAAAATAAAATAAATAAAGAAGAGAGGCAAAGAAATATAATAAATTAAAATAAATAACAATTTACCACTGATATTTAATTAAGAAATAATTAAACCATTGTCTCTATAAACTGCCCTACTATTCCTATACTTTAAAAAACGCAATAAATTAACACCTAAGTCATATGAATCACTTAACTTAATACTCGATATTATGTTTAATAAAATTAGTAAAAAATTCAAATAAAAATCACATTTTATTATTAATTTTATATTTACCTGGAATACAAATCTACAAGTTCCAATAAATAAAAACAGTTTTATGATGAATACTTCTCCCCTCCCTTTTTGAATAAATATTAATAGGCTGTTTCAGAAGCTGAAATTACACAATAGTTGAAGGGAGAAAACACTTTCTCATAAAATTTCTCATTGCATTTCACACTGATCTGTATCTCATAATCTCATGGTTAATTTCAGTAGCTTCTAAATATTATTTATTTATGAGGTAAATTATAACTTTTTGTTTTTTTTTAGTAATTACATTTTTAGTCTGTAAATCAGAATTCCAAAATTGTGTGATTGTCTGTTGTTTTTTTTTAAACTGTTAATTTTATTTTTTTATTGAATTTATTTATTGATATTTACAACAGTACGTAAAATACATCAAGTGAATTTGAGGTAATCATATTGGTATGGTACAAGCATGTGGAGAAATTACCCATTGGTAGCACTCTATAAACATTTATACAATATAAGGTCTCGAGACCATCATCTTTTCAGACGCCTCGGAGGATTGTCCGGAATAAAAGAGGAAACAAGATTAGAAACTAATGGGTTTGAGTGGTTAGGGAGTTTATAATGGTAGGATTGATATCTGGTTCGGGCTAGATCGGTTACAAATGGAAAATTAAGGTCTTTGTAGATAATTTTATTTGTGACAAAGTAGGGAGCATTTAGGATTTTACGAAGTATTTTGGATTGTAAGGATTGGATACGAGAGGAATTCAAACGTTTAGTGATGTCCCAAAGCTCAACTCCGTATGTCCAGATAGGCTTTATAACTGTCATGTATATCAGTCTTTTGTAATGAATTGGAAGTTTGGACCGTTTGTCTAGTAAGTGCTGTAATAGTCAAAGTCGACGTTCAGTTTCTGTTAATTTTTATAAACAATTTATAGGTTATAGAGGACATGCTTAATTCAATCTTTGTCATTTATATATTTATAATATACAAAGAACGTTTCTGTTAGAAATAAATGCTGAACGATATAATTTATTAAAAGAATGTTTAAATCCTTTCTTAGAACATTAATCCGTTAAATAAGCATCGATAGATAACATCATAACGATGAATTTTTCCATAGTTATGTTTTTATAATAGATAAAAATTATTTCCAAAATAAAAACATATCACTAATCATTTATTAAATCGTGACCTATTATCAAATTACTAACTATCGACTGATAAAACCCAATTGTGAAAATGCTGACACACCGATGGCACATTTTCGATAGGCATGGCTGATAATATGAGCATAGACCTATTTTATGTTTATGTACAAGTTATTTCATTAATTCAATAATCTCAAGTCAATGAGAACACAATCAAACAGTTTTTTTTAAATTTTTGAATAGAAATATACAAATAATTCCATAGGAACTGCTCCCTATTCCTGCATTCCTGAGAAAAAAATTAAACAAGAAGTTTTGTTACATTACTTTGAAAGTAATAGGAATGAATTTTTCATGGTTGCAGATACCTTAATTCAATCTTGGTAATATCCTTATTTAAAATATTAATTACTAAATAAATTCGAACATCCTTTGTATTCTTTAAATAATATTACAAAGTATTTATTTGAGTGAACTCATTACAAATAAATCATGCACTGGGTTAAAAATTTTTTTGTTTAATCCAAATCAAAGATGATTTTTTTAACATAGTTGTCAAATTAAAATTAAGTTTAAAATATTAGACTCGATATCCAGGAAGAAAAGAATGCCCGGAAATAGGTAAGCAATTAGGCCTTGGGTAATTGAAACGGTAGTTATGATTATATAATAATAAACATCAGAAATTTATATCATAAATTATCTAAAAAAAATTGGTCATGAATCAGTTTTCTCAACTTGCCAATTGATAGCTTGTCGTCTCAGTCTGATGTATACAAGAGAAAGCTTGACGAATCCTCAAAGAGCTCACGTACCGATTCAATGATGCCTTAATTTATAGAATTTTCACTATTCATTATGAAATTTTAACTGTATCAATCAATATTTACTTCATTGGAACATATTAGTAAGCAACTGAATAATATTAATGAGTATATTT
>NW_027114062.1:885748-903325 GCF_000696795.3 Halyomorpha halys
GTAATTATGTTCCTGTATTATTTTATTATGAACAAGTACAACTATTCCTAAATGATAAACCTTTAACCGAAATTTGACCTTTTATATATATATATTTTTACATTATATTTAGTGCTGATTCTTCCTCCAAATTTTAAGCAGACTAACGTGCACCAGAGAATCCTTAAGAAAATAATTTAAGATTTTCCTCTTAGAACAAAAATGTATAGGAATATATGCCTCTAAAAATAAAATCATAAACATGGAAGCTTACGTATACAAAGGATTTGTAATTGGAATGTACCATAGAAAGCGGAAAAAATACTTCAAAAAATATACAAATATAATAAAGAGGTAAAGAATGGGTATTTTACAGTACTTTTTAACTCTCATTATGTCGTTTATCTATCTATTAAAAATTTTAAAATGGACTATTCATTATTATGAAAAAATCTAAAAATATTAGTAAATGTTTAATAAATAAGCCTGATTTATGTTTTTTTTTTCTTTTTTTTTTTTGAAGGAGCAAACATGGTTTAAAAAATTTAGATACAAGAAGAAAGGGACACATTAAGAATTGCTATTTATTTTTTTCTATTTTATTTTTATACCAGATCGGCCTTGATCGGCCTTTATACCAGATGGGCCTTACATGGTTGATATAACTTATATTATTTATATTTTTTAATAGTTGATTATGAGGGGGTATAGTCATACAAATGACACCCCTAACTATATAAAATGTTCTAATTAAAAGAAAAAATAAAATAAAATAAATAGATAAGAATAATGCTTCTTAATAAAAGAGGAAAGTAAAATTAATAAAAAAAAATAATGATATTGGTACACTTAAATGATACAAACAATTTTCTTCTAATAGTAAAAAGAAACAAGTTAATTTGAAAAAGGGAAGAGAGAAGAAAAGAGAGAAAAAAAATAGAAATAATAATGAATAAATAAAATGAATAATAATAATAAGATAATAGAGGTAGTGTGACTATGAATTAATTTTATATTTATTAAAAATTTATAAAAGAATGTCCTGCAGCTGTCTGGGCTTCAGTCTTCGGGTTAAGGTTGGGTTTCCCAGGTTGTAGGTCACTGCTCCTTTAACTGTCGGCAAATGGGAGTGGAACTTCATGAACCGTTTTTTTATGTAATCCTCTATTGACTCCATTTGTAATTCACGATGCAATTGGCTATTTCTCATGAACCAAGGAACAAAGAATTGTTATAATGTAAAGAATGTAAACTTCACAGAACGGTATAACATTAAACCATGAATTCGAATTTAAAAATCTTACAATAATGTTTCGCGTGACGCACAAAAAAATAGATGAATATTAGAAGCCTTAAATATAACCAAAACCGTAAATCTCAAAATCCATTATGCAGAAATAATAAACAAACTGAATATATAATAAAATACAGGTAAATTAAGTAAAGTAATCTAATAATACAATGTATCTATAGGATTACAATGTATTTCACTTTAAATAGCTAAAAATATAAAAAAATCAAATTGAATTCAATGTAGACATATCAATTGAAGGTAACTAAGTACTACATAATTTCATAACAGATCCAAAAAACCTAATACTCAAGGTAATAGAACATTATATTGTACTAAGACGAGATATAGAAGGTAGCATCAATGAATGGAATTCTGTGAATAAGTATAATATAACATTAATATTTGAATAATATCATATTGTTATAATATCACATTGTATAATTGCATTAAACTAAATTGTTTATCGGGAGAAATGTATAGAGATTTGAACTACATAATAATGCAATACCAGAGATGAACCTAAGTCAATTACTATCATTGATTAATAACTTTCCTTTGCTCAGTGTTTATCAGCCTGAGCAGGAAATGAGACATTTATTAAATAATTGCGTTTCATTCCGCTGTTGGATTTAGGATTAATCAGTAGAAAGCATTGATCAAAACTGGCAGTCAAGAGAACCAACGCTTGTGAAATATTCACACGGCTTTCTCGAAAGCAGGAGCTAACAAGATTTTAAAAATGGCTTCGGAAACGTTCCATAATTCTATTTATCGTTCCTGCTATATTTAAATTGCATAATAACCGGTAAAATAAAGGTTTTGAATTGATTTCCGAATGATATTAAAGTATTATACCGAGTGCAAAACTAGTTGAGTCAAAAAACTAGTCAGGTTGTTAAAATCAGTAATTCAAGTGAATCAAGTATTTTGATTTTGATGTCTGATATTGACAAATTGTGAAATAAAAGAAGGTACAAATAAAAAAAAAAATAGACGTCAAAATATTAACGCACGTAAACATGGTGGCTGCCTATCATCCAGATCGGCATTTCCTTAAGTGGACTCTGCGGCACTTAGAGATCTCCAAGCATATGGAGCTTTCTAAAAATGTACAAAAATTTAAATTGCAATTTTGCAATAAAATGCAAAATTGCAGTGCATTTAAGCATTTATCTTGCACTGTTTTTTCTTATGTTCTTTTATATCCAATCGCTCTAAGGATAATTTTTCCAAAACTTTTATTTTTTTTAGACCGATATGAGTGCCGCGAATTTTTTTTTTTGGCCAACAAGGATGTCGCAAAAAAAATTTGGGCACCTTTGATCTAGATTTCGGCATATAGCACAATTTTACACGGCATTGTTATCAGTGCCACTGGCGAATAGGAAATGTGGGCAGCATTCTTAAAATAGTCATACTTTTGAGCAGGCAATAATTAGTTATTAATATTTAGAATAATATATATGGTGTGTTCATAAAGTTTCAAGCAGAATTTATTATTCGATTGATGAATGACAAATGCATATTTAGGGAAAAAAATCATGACTAATAACTAAAATTTAAATTGATCGTTATGTTTTGATACGTGAATATCTATGTATAATCGCGCTGTCACTTATTGATTTATTTTTACTTTTAGGAATTCTAACATCTTAGGGTCCCTTAAATGTTTTTTTGAAATTCACTCAGCTATTGTCCACGAGTTTGGGAAACCATGCAGACATCTTCATTAAATATATATATAAATGAGGGATTCGAATTGTTTTTTTATTCACGTATGATTCATACAAGAAAAATAATAAAAAAATAATTTATGTTTCAAGTTATTAAATGTTTACAGTAGCTGGAGACATCCTTGAACACTTATTATAATATCTTTCATTATTTCAAGAATAATTTACTTATTTTATATTTAACACATTTTTACATAATATTGTTTTTTTTTATTTCACCTTCTGATTGCCTCTTATCAATGTTCCCACTATCTAGCAGGATAGTTCCCACTATCTCAGCCCTTCCCTAATTGCTTTCACTTTTGGTCTTTTCAAATAATAAATTCCACAGGTGTTCTGATATAAACTCCTTTTCCAATTTAGTACCACCTTACTTACGTACATAAATACGTCCACTTTTCTCATTAAAATAAAGTTTTTTTATATATTTTAATCTTTGTTTATATGTATTTAAAACTTTATTACTTTAAATTAATTCGTAATTTGGAAATAAATGTATTTATTTTGTTCGATTATCAATTTGCCTGGTGGTTTATATTTTCTGTTCACCCCTCATCCCTATATTCCTTCCTCTCTCCGATCTGATTTAAGAATAATAGAGTGAGAATATAATTAATTTATTATTCTTATTTTCACTTACTGGTATATGGGATGTATAGCACGGGGAAGTATTACGATCTTGCGAAATGTCAGAAATACACGTTTTGAGAATCCCTAAGTCTAAATAACCAAGTCTCAAAATGGTTTGTGTGTCTATGTATATGTACCTGCCTAAAAAACGAAAAGTCATATGTAACTATAATTACATTAGAGCAAGTGTGTGCCTGTAATATCAAAGCATCTTTTTCGTTAAAATCAACAGACAGTGCCACTTTATATAATTGTATTTAAATTTTTTTTTATATGATTTTTTAAAAATGATTCTAACGGTTTTGATAAAACTCCGTAATATGAATGTAAAGTTAAGTGATCTTTAATATCAGATAGATCATACCATTGAAATATTTTAAAACGGCTTAAATGACGAATTTTAAAAGTATCTTCCTCTAAAAATTTCAGTGGGAAAAAAAAAGAAATATTAGTAATATTTATTTTTCATACAACACCATTCTCTTTTGATCCGACTATCATACATATCTTCGTAATATATGGTCAACTAACAATATGACAAAATGGAATTATTTTTTAAATGAACTTCGAAATTTCTGTGATAATGCTAGAAAAAATAATTATAAAATACAAAATAAAATCTAGAAAAACTAAAGCAAATATAAGTACGTTAACAAGAGCGTTAAAACATTTAATTAATGATTTGGTTTTGGTATTGAATGTTTTTTTTGGAATATATACCTTTACTCAAGAGTAGTATTTAATGATAATAATTATTTATTAAGGGAGTGACGAACAGTTTAAATTTCATTTAATTAGATGATGACACTTGACTTTATTTAATAATTGATCCTTCATATTACTCACATTTCAAAGCTTCTGAATAATTATGAAATTCTGGAATAAGTTAACATCAGCGTCATAACCTTTAATTAATGATTTGGTTTGCGTATTGAATGTTTTTTCTGGAATATATACCTTTTCTCGTGAGTAGCATTTAATGATAATAATTAATAATTAAGCAATTGTCGGACAATTTAACGAGATATGTTTTCAATGGTAGGATTTAAATAAGACTGAAGCCCTAATGGATAAAGTAGTGGATTTGAAAGACGAGGTTTATTTTTTTTTTTTTTATTTATTTATCTCACAGAAATAATCTATAACTTATATTATTAAATTCCATTCAATGAGATGATTGATACCTGATTTTATTTAGTAATTAATCCTTCATATTAATCACATTTTAAAGTCTCTGAATAATTATAAAATTCTAGAATTAGTTAACATGAGCTTCATAACATTTAATTAATCATTTGGTTTTGGTATTGAATGTTTTTTTTTGGAATATATAACTTTACTCAAGCGTAGCATTTAATGATATTAATTAATAATTAAGCGATTGACGAACAATTTAACAAGATATGTTTTCAATAGTGTGATTTAAATAAGACTGAAGCCCAAAGTAGGTTTGAAAGACGAGATTTATTTATCACCCAAAAAGTAATCTATAACTTAATAAATTTTATTCCATTAGTTGATTGTTCTGAATAATTCTGAAATTCTGTTGAATTTCTATAGTATAGAAGTCTGAACTTTTCCAATTAAATTCAGTTGCTGATAGTAAATTTTATAAAATTATTCAGAAGTTTTATAATACTAATAATATAATGGATTAATAAAAAAATAACATCATACATATTTGAATGTAGTTCATTAATGAAAACGCTAATTTTCACAAGATTTCTAAAATCAATCTCGTTGATACACAACATACATTTAAATTTTATATTATATAATAAATAGACATTGTTTAGCTTCATTAAACGTTTTCTATGATCTATGCAAAGCTCAGCGGACCCATTAATTTCAATTTACATGGCTCTAATGTAAATCATTTCCTGACTCTCTATTTTTGTCTAAAGTAAGCTCAACAATCTTGGCTAATGGGGAATAAACGTGAATAATCACATCCGCACAATCTTTCTTTAAAGTCGATACTGTGCCACTGATTTCATGCCATTTATGGAAAAACGTTCGAATATATTCAGTTCATTTTCAACACCTTATCGAAAAACTCAAGGTTCGAGTATTACGGGCTGGTATGCTACGCCTGATTTCGTTTACTTAAAAACAATAACAT
This sequence comes from Halyomorpha halys, assembly GCF_000696795.3. Classification (NCBI taxonomy): domain Eukaryota; kingdom Metazoa; phylum Arthropoda; class Insecta; order Hemiptera; family Pentatomidae; genus Halyomorpha; species Halyomorpha halys. The sequence continues at coordinate 891,507 of NW_027114062.1, forward strand.
GCTTTATCAGCGTACGACGCGAATTATTTTGAAAATAACGATTCTTCTTTGGAATACAAATCGAAAAAAACACTAAGGCACAGAATTGGTAAACAAAAGATAAATTTTAATCCAATTATCTAAAAAATGGTCGATTAAACTATTTATAAAATAAGTTAAAAAAGATAAATAAATATGTCAGATAAGCAATCAGTCTATACGACTTTTTAAATTAATCCGCCTTATTATTAAGGCAACAAATAAATTAAATAATAATATCGATTCAGGTACCTTGATTTGTAATGCGGTTTTTTTGTACTAACGTCTTGGAGGAAAGAGATGCCATTGGGGTGTGCAGCAGCATAACACGAGTTATCCTTAAACAGGAGATCTCGCTTGATAGGAATATTCAGAGGAAGTATGATGAAGTTGATAAATGGAAATTAAATTAACTTAAATCTGGAAATACCTTCAGTCCAAATGATTAAAAGTTACATGAAAAATACTATAAAAAAGTTGGTAAGCGAAGAACCTATCGTTTTTTCGGACATCATTTTTTATATTTGTTAAATCCGAAACAGATTTTCAAAAGGACGATGTGAAAATCAAAAACATATTTTAACATAGATAAGGCTGGTTTATATAAATTTTAACTAGGAGTTACGGCAAAATTATAATATAACTTTTTTATCCACTAATAGGCCATAAATGTGATTAATAAGTTTCTTAGTTTATTTTTGATTAATAGTTTAAAACTCTTGTGCCATCAACGCCTTTGGAGTATCCTTAGAATCTATAACAATGCTTTGGTAAGATTTTAGGAAATAAAAAAAAATAAAGAAATGAAATTATTTAGAAGTCCTTTCAAAGGCACTCATAAAAATGTGTATGATTTTAGCAATTGGAAAGGTGATTTTAAAAATTAAATTCTACATACAATTGAATTTACAGTGTTAACTGACATTGATAACACAGTAATGAGCTTTTAATGCATTAGTTCTATTTTAGACGGAGATATAGTGAATACGTTTCACAAAAACAGAGTTTTTATAATATGTAAATGCTTGGTTTTACAATAGTATCTTATATATAATTTTTAAAATAAAAATTTAATATGATAATGCTTTGATTTCCGTTCTATTATTTCTTTGTTCTTGAAGAGGGTTTTACCAAAAATTAAGAAAATAAAAAAGGTATTGTTTCATAATAAAAGATACTTTTTTTTATATAAATGTTTTTAAGGAAAGGTTATTTACTACGAAACCCTTTATGATTCAAAGAAAATCTTTGTGTGTAAGGAAAACCCATGCGTCATTATTTATTTAAAATGCTATTATAGAATTAAATCAAATAATAAAAAGCTGTAAAACCTTTCCGCATAAAAAAAAAATTATGTTTTTTAGATTTAGTTGTATTACAAAAAAAAATAGTAATTATGTTCCTGTATTATTTTATTATGAACAAGTACAACTATTCCTAAATGATAAACCTTTAACCGAAATTTGACCTTTTATATATATATATATATATATTTTTTTTTTTTTTAGTCATGATATAATTTTACTTCACGCTCGAAAAAAAGGACTAACACAGAAACTTTGTATTTATGTATACAAAAAAAAAAAAAATCATATTATATATTGAATGTTTGTTTCAAATACCACATACAGTATTATGATGATCTATTTATTAATTTTTTTTTTCCTTGACAAATAATGAAAAAATACCTTTTATCCAATATATTGCAAATTATACATAATTATTCATTTTATTACGATTAGAATAAGCAATGTATGTATGCTTAGTAATAGATATTATTGGATCCCTATTTTTATCATATTCTGCATTATCTTGTTTTATTCTGATTATTATATTAATACACGAACTGTAAATTTTTAGCTTTAGTATTCATTTCAAAGTACTTTGAGTTATTTTTAAAATTAAATTAAATTAAATTTTTTTAATAATTATTATTTTATTTTCATTGTAGTGATTGTTAATTAAATTATTAGAAGTATCAGTAGAGATCAATTCATATTGTACTTATCTAGCTTAAAAATTGTTTATCCTTCACAACGCCCAAAATTGTAATAATTACATTTCACTCATGTCGATCATTTTTATGTATTATTTGGGCACCAACCGATAGATGTAATCTGGTACATGCATATTGGATATTCATATAGTTACATCCGTATTGAATACAATTTTTTAAATTAATTTTAAAAAATTAAAAAAAATTACGTACTTCAAAAAGTGGACAATTTATTAATCATTCACGGTCAAGGTTATTAGCAATACTTCCAGATTTTGTATAATGGTACGATACTGCTACAGCCGATTAGTTCATGCTGAGGTTGATGTAGACGAAAAATCTAGAATCGAGTGCAGACGAATATATTTTTTTTAATATGTATGAGTAAGCGAAATGAGGAACAAAACTTGGCATATTTTATCTTAAAAAATAAAATTCAAATATGAAAATTGCAATGATGGTTCTAAATAAATCGTACATGTTTCACTGACAAACACAACTAGAGTTAGCAGCACATACAGTTGTTTACACTAAAGTAGCAGCCAGAAGACGATAAACGTATGAAACACAACAAGACATTAAAACTACATGTAACCATCTTGTGAATGATGATCTGATCAACTATCACTAAAGTATAGACACTGTCACCAATACCTTGTTAGGATCCGTTACGAGCTTGGTAGTGGAGCCCATCGGCGTCGTGGCGTGCCCCATTCTGGACGCCAGCTCACCGACTACTGAAGCACGACCGGGTCTCCTCCCCCTTCCACCTGCCTCTGGAGGGCCAGGACATGCTCTGCACATTTGCTGTTCTCTATCAAACTGCAGGATGTGCTTTTAAGGGACTTAGTCGCCGAAGAATTTTTTATGATATTATAAGTAAATGGCGTATGTCAATGATGTACCAATCTCTCATTCCTGTGTAAAACTTGTATTGAGCCAGTTTGAACCCCCAAATATTTTCTAATTTTTAAATAAATGTTAAACTTATCTACTACGCCTATAAAGACTTGTTAGTTTGCATAGAATTTGTAAAAGACGATTAGAAAATGTATTTTTTTTTAAAATTAAGACAACGGTAATAGACATAAAATCTAAATAACTAAGAAGATGGCAAAAATAGCCTAAGAATGTTAATGTAAGAAAGCATAGAAAATATTTGGAAGCATAAAAGTACTTATTAATCCTATAAAAAATGAAGACACTAAGAAATTTAAAAAAGGAAAAATTAATAATGAAGGAAATCAGATTATTTATCAAAGAGGGGTGGAGTTGATCGCCTGCTCGTGGTGCCACCTGCGTAATCCAGACGATCAACAACTGTCGCCAAAGAGAATATGAGTGACTGAAACTTCGGACTGCGTCCTGTGTGGAGTTGGTGAGATGACTGGCGATCACATATTAGCATGTGCGGCAACGGCGGACTTGACTACAGACAGGGAGTTACATCGGCAGAGCTAAACAATACTGGGCAGTACGAAACAAAATGGCAGAAATGCCTCCTTTGGCGTAGTAAAAAAAAAAAAAAATTATTTATCAATACAAATAGACATATTCAGCCTCAAAACTCTTTATTAATTTATTTTAAAAATCCAATGTTTAGCCGTTGTCGAAGAAAACAATGTATTTCAATTTCACAGCCCCACATTAACCACCTGAAAACTTGGAGGATATTCGGCCAAAGGCAAATATAATATATTCTAATAGTTTAATATCAACTTGTGATATTAAATTATTAGCAACTTTTGCCCTTGATACTGGCGAGATTGGCTGAAACATTGGAGCTTTAAAATAAATTAAATACAAGTATCAAAAATTTATTATTATCATTTTCCCAACACTTCCATCCCCTGTAGCCTCAGAGTGGAAATGTCAAGATCCATTTCTCGGAGCCGCTGTGAAACAAATATTGACTGACAGGTGGTATTCGAACTCACAACTTATCAACCATACACTTATGAGACCCTCATCCCTACGTGCCCGACCATTACGCCCTCTTTGATTGTTTTATTACTGTGTGTATTTTTTTTTAGATCCTACTAACTAATTTAGATCCTAATAATTTGGACTATAAAAGTTACAGGTTTGTATAGAGCGAGTTTAGTATCTACTAACTCATTAATTCACTACCTACTTGTAAACTCTCCCAGTGTAATCATGGCCACCAGTTAACTAGCAAACTGCGAGAAAAGTTGAAAGTCCAGGTACTTTACTTGCTACTCACTCATGTGAGGCATGAAGGCTTGCTAGCTAGTAAACTAGTCGGTTACCATAGTTTCTAAAAAAACAGCTGTGAGTTTCTCGGTGGTTTCTGGTTTTAGTCTCAACAAAATATCCTTAGCTAATTGGCAACTGGATGGGAAATGTAGTCTCAACTATCTCACTCTCAGGCTGGTATCTTTTTAAACTCGTTGTATGCAATCTAGCCATTCATATTCAGAATGATTTTGTTTAATTGTATCAAATAAAGTATATTAGATAATTCATTGATGATTTATTTGAAATAAAATGTCTTTCATCTATATTAATTTTAACATACTTTAAACATGTTTTAATAACACTAATAAATTCGATTTCAAAAGTTGAATATGCTTTAGCAGAATCATTTTCATATATGTTTTTTTAACCCCCAGTGCGACAGGTATCTTCGAAGGACCCATAGCAATTTTTATTTGTCATATATTTTGGTGTTCTGAACTCATTTTTTTTTTTTAGACCGTGTAAAATATTTCCATATGAATATATGAATAAGTATAGTAATAAATTATATTACATTAAGAACATATATACACGCTCTTATATTTATACGTATTATATATCTCACATATATGTTAGTTATATCTACCCATCTAACTGGAACGTAAGGGTGTATCAGGGCCATCTAAACTGTACGAAATGGTACAAACCTAAATAAATTAGAGTCGAAGATAAAAAACCTTTCAGAAGTCATCTTCAAACTACTACTTCTAAACTACTTTTTCTCTCATATAACGACGTACTGAATGTCCAAAACGCGGAAAAAATTCAATATCTGCAGAACGGATTAACATAGAAACTATGGGTCGATCTCATTCGACTCAGAACAAGAAAATACATTATTTCAATATGTTTTTATTGAAATTTTTAAGAAAATTAAAGAACTAATCAGGAAATGAAAGCCTATTGGTTAGATACAAATTTCTGAAATTTTCGGAATAGGTTGTACTCATCAAAACAAGTTGCAGCGTTTATTTTGAGTGTATATTTAAATTAAATAATGCTTTCAATTAAAAATTAAAGAAAGCTTAAATGACTGGAGAATTTCGTAAATAATAAAACTAGGAATTCAAAAATCAAAGGTTGTTCAAATTGAAAAGTCATTTACGATTTGAAATTTGAGGAAATTAGATTAACAGTTCCTAAGCTGTATCACTGATTTCCAGGTGTTTTTTCTTTGGTTTGGGTCTCTTGTTCGTAATGAAAGGATCCGAAGTCTCCAGTAGCTTGTGGAACACGTCTTCGTTGGTAGATATAAGAGCCATTTTCTGCGTGTTTCTGATACTGAGAGTCTTGTAATCCTTATTTATTCTTTCTTATGCCTCTCCCGACTGGGAGAATTGACTTCTGCACTATTTCAGCACCATTCAACAAAATCATATGCACCGTGAATGACATGTACCATGAATACTTTTTAATGACCATCTCTGCTGTTTCTTTTGTGAAGAACCGGAATTTTTCTGGGTCGATCATTGGATCCATTTCTCAAAATTTTGCTAAAGGCAATGTGAAGTGTATTTCATACACTTGATTCTGGTTTGTAATGGAGAGATAGCAGATTCGAGAACATTCGTATTAAGAGGTTTTTGTTGGATTTTTGCCAAGTCGTTCATTTCCTTTCTTCGCGGTGTTATGATCGCGTAGGCAGGTGATTTTTGTTCTAATCTTTAACACGTCTAGTTTGAAAAACGACCCTCCACATCTCGGAGGAAGCTGGAGCATTTTTTGTAATCATAGCTGTTCTCAATGCTTATTTAAAATTCGTAACTTATAACGTTGTAAAGCGCTCTAATTTTTTTTTTTGCCTAGTTTGACTGATGTGTGGCTTATTTGAACTTCTTAGAGAAGGAAAAAAATTGATAATTTTTCTCTCTATCTTTTACAATTATAAATAACTCATTTAGAGTAGTGTATGATTTAGTCAAATTTTCATTATTCTGAGATTGGACCTAAATTAATGGGAATACCCTTGAAATAGAGAAAATAATCATGCTATTCCTAGATCCTGTAACTTATATAGTGTGAGAATCACAAATTAGATAATCGAAATCAGCGCTTTCGAAAATCGAATTTTTTCCACTTTGCTGTGCGACGTCAAATCTATAAGATATTAATATGGATTGGAAGAGTGGAAATTCAGCTTTCTAACAACTGCAGTAACAATGAATTTGTATAAAATTGTGAGGAGTTATAAATTATTTTCAATGAAAAAAAAAATCCTCCTAAAAGCAAATAAAAAAATTCTGTTTGATTTATTTGAAAATTGGTATCTAAGGTTTTCAAAAGCTAAAAACAAATTTTACTGATTTATTCCCCCCCCCACAAAAAAAATAAAAATGTTTTAGCTCTACTTTACCAGAAATATTTTTTTTAGTTTTTGAAAGTTTTTATAAATTTAAAGTAGTTTAATACGATCAAGAATATTTTATTCTAATTTTGCACGAAAAATAAATTGATTGGTTTGTAATGACCTTTAATTAAATACAGTGCAAAGCCATTATGCGATAATATAAAGAAATTTCGAAATTATATAGGGACCATTGGCAATAAACCATTAAACATGTATAATATTTTTCGAATTATTATCATCAAAAAACGTTTCAAGAAAATGCTTAATATTTACACTGATGATTTTATATAAAAAATAGACAAATAATTGTAATCGAGTCTGGCAGGCCAAGAGGTTGCGTCAAGGATGAATGACATTTGTTTTGACTAAAAAAATTTCGAAAGTTTTTTATCGAGATTATTTTATTAGTTTTGGGGCGAAAAAAACACAAGAAAACATTTTCCCATTTTTTTTTTCAGACCTTGAGAAATTATTATTATTAATAAGTTATTAAAAATTGAAATTTTTAAAATTAAGTTTAGATATTCCAGGAGGATACTTATTGCCAAAACTTGTATTCGCGACTGGTAAGATAAGAAGAAAAGAGAATACTACTAAGTCAAAAGATAAGAAAAAAAAATGGAGAGAGAATGAACTCGGCGATATGAGCACGCTTCTGATCCAAGGATATCTTTTCATCGACCATCAAGCACTCTCTATCAATGCTTGCCTCAAGTTTGCTTCTCACAAAAAAAAAAAAAAAAAAAAAAAAAGGATCTGTGAATAACAAGTAATACGCGGTATCGTCTTTAAAAAATAAAAACAATTGAGGCGCTATCATTTCAATTCTATTGTTTTCTCCTATATCGAGACAATCTGTGGTGAAAGTAAAGATTACTTTCTTTATTCTTCAGGAAGGTTGTCATTTCACCTTAGTAATTTTGTTTTTAGTAATATAATGAAGCAAATGGACGCTTTCGGTTATTTTTAGTTGATTTATTACTTTTTATAAATAAAAAAAATAAGAATTAATTATAATTACTTTTCGACTGAAAATCTGTGAATTTAGTCAAGTATATATGGTATTATTGCAGTAGAAAGCATTATAAAGAGAAATGCTTAATTCAAAAGCAATGCTGCTGAAGCTTACATTGTGCTCTACACATAGTACTCACCAATTCATCATTAAGCATATAATAAATTTTTTTTTTGTTTCCTATTGATAGAAACTATTTATTACATGTCATCACTGAATTAAATTTCATAATTAGGTAATTCGAGAAAAATGCTCCTTGATTTTTTGGGATAACTCAAAGCAGTAGCCACATTGAAAAATCTATGATCAATGAATAATGTCTAATAATTTGCTTTATTAGAAAATTAAATCATGCGAAATCAAGTTGTTCTGTATCTAAATAACTAGTTGAAGAATGAATAAACCCTGAAAATATTTTTATCATCAATAATCCTAAAATTCATTTTATGAATCATCAAAAAATATTAAAATATACCAAGTTTATCTTCTAACGCATGAGGTCTCACGCTTATTCTTTTTTAGGCAGTTACTAGAAGGAAAGTAATGCTGGTGAAGATATGTTCCCAGCGTTTTAATGCATGTAGTTTTTGATAATGTTCGCAGTCCCATAAAGAGGAGTCCAATGAACAATACCGAGGAGTATTATCTAACATTAGTGTGTCATTTTGTCTCGCTTTCTATAGAAAATTGGAAGGTGTCGCTAGGAACCGTCAAAAATGTTCTGAGCACTACGTGTCTTGTCTACACCATGATGCTAAATTGTTGGAGGCTGTTCCCATAGAAGTAAGTGATGCAGATCAATCCCCTATGTAACACATGCGGAAGAGCGCATGAATCATACGAAAAACTATCAATACAAAAAAAATGCCAGAACATTTTGATATACATATGGGATAATAGCATAGTTTTTCTAGCCAATTGGACTATTGTCTGAAGATGCTTAAGGGGTGAGACAGAAGAAAGTTAGGAAACAACAATGAATCATCAATTAGTCCAAAACTTAAAATTCTGTTGCTAACTTCTGAACAGCTCATATCATCAAAAGAACGAACTTCGACTAATAAACATTCAATTTAGAGATATTTTAAAGTACATAAAAAAACAAGTGTTAATGACTAGAGGTGAACAATGATTAAAATATATATTACATAGATGTGGTATATTTAACAGTAAGGAGGATGAAAACATGTTTCATTTATGGCAGTGGTACTCAACCTTCTTTTCATAGGGGCCACAAACATGTGTTAGATTTGATGTCGCAGGCCGCAAAAACAAAAATAAATAAAATAAGTAAGGATTTCTTAGGTTTTCGCGATTGTTCGATACGCGATGAATCGATTTTAACATTTCTTTGTCATTTCCTGACGTTTCAAACACGTTGCAGTGCCCGTGGTCACAAGCAGTTGTTTAATTAAAATTATTTAGGTGCTAATATAAATAAAAATTCAAAATTAATTATTTACTGTAATGAAAATCGTTTTGAATCAGGTCCATTGACTGGTTATTATTGACCAGGTTTAGTATCAACTCCATTTATTGATCTAGAAAAATAATTTGAATATTATAGTTTATTAATGGTTAGCATTTTACATATTCAAATTTTCTATACAATCAGACGTCTGTTGTAAATTAAAAAATAAATGAATTCATTGCCGTATATTACAGGAAATTAACGTATCAATCCAATCAATACATAAGACCTACGTACTCAGCGCGTTTTCAATTTTTCTAGTGGGTGCGAAATTCAAAATGATTTAAAATAAAGATGAGCAAACTACAAAAGACCGGCGAGCCGCAGGTTGAGTATAGCAGATTTAGGCAGTTGTGTTTTAAAGTCATTAAGAAATTAATATTTAGGTGAATGTTTATTGAAAAAAATTGTAATTGATATTTTAAACGGCAAATAGTGAAATAATTTTTTTTTCAAACAAAATTTGTTTATTAATTATGAAAACAAAATTAATAACATAATTTAATTATAAGAACTAAATAAAAACAGTACGATTATGGATCGAAAAGCTACTGGAAGCCACGACATACGTTGTTTAAACATACTAGTATTGAGTATTTGTATAATATAATACTGAATATGTAAATAAAGACATGATTTATGTTCTATTTACGACTTATCCCAGAATTCAGAATATCAAGAAACCCACTTCAACCAAGGAAAATTTACAATCCGAATATTCTCTGTGCCAACCTATATTATTTATGAAATAAAATAAAATATGTTATATATATATTTAATAAGAATAAGTTAAAATATTTTGTTATTTCAGACAGGGGAAATCCGGACCCCTCGAACCGCTCTCCGGCTGCGCAGTCTATAACTACATAAGGATGTTAGACCGAATAAATACTATAAAAATATGTGAAATATTTTAAGTACAAGAGTTTTATTGAAGCAAAAAAAAAAGCAGAAAGCAAAAAGGGAATATACAATAGGAATATAACGAATATATAAATAGAAAATATAACGAATTGATAAAATATTTCAAACTATGATGTTCAAGTGAAATAATAACTGGAGATTAATATGGTTCAGAGAATTTATTTATAGACGTAGACTTTAAAAGAAACAAAAACTAAACATTTTAAACATGAATCCTATCAAAAAATCTAAAAATAGTGAGTATTAGGTATTATTCCTAATTTCCCGAGTTCTAATGTTTAGTTTAAACAGTGAGGTTAAAACGTAAGGTTTTAGGAGCTAGTTGTCATATCCTTATCTGTCGGTTAAGCTTAGAAAACAACAACAGAGTAAACACTACCGTTCCACATTGAAGTGCAATAAGTAAGCTTCTATACACGGGTTTAAACACCTTGTATTGAGAAAACCACCTGAAGTTTCATTTTTGTTATATTGTTACGAGACTTAATTGTTTAAAGTCACTATATTGAAAATTGATAAAAATCGTTGGTCTTTCGTCATCGATTTTGAGCATATTTCTGGACCGTCTTCATAAATCTTAGGAACCTATTTGACGTATAATTTAATATTCATTATATCTTCAAGTAAAACGTTAAGTGAGATACCACTGATTTAGTGTTATGAATCAATAACTGAATAAAATCCAGAAATTTCATGTTTTTTTTTGTACTGCATCAAAGCAAAAAATCGAAAGAACATGCTAAACTAGCTTACTTTTGTTTGACGTAAAATTAAACTATTTCCTATTTTACAAAATTTATTTGTTTCTCTCCTTCCCCTTCTCCCCCCTCCCAAAAAAAAAACCCTTATTTGACTGGACTAATAATTAATATATTTGACTAAGTTTGTACGACTATTGCATAGTACATGGCGAGATTGATATTTTTGAATAACACTTCAAAAATTTCACATTTTGGCATAACATACCACATCATTTTTTCTAAAATTTTATCATGAAATTCTAGAAAATACATCCATCCACATATATAAAATAGTAACGATTGAAAAAATTGCGTAAATTTAGGTCAATTTGCGACTTGCAACAAAAGTAAACATAATAAGTAACAAATCAAAATTTTAATTTAACCTGTATATGAGCCTTTCAGTTAATAGAATTACTCAGCTCCATTAAACCATTCTTTATACTATCAAAAATGATTCTGTAACAATTTAGCATTGAATAAATGGTTACTCGCAGAATTTATATTTTAGGAAACTATCATTTTTACCATACCATTGCAAAGAGAAATACTATTAAATATATTTTTCTATAAACTGTTATGGTTAGAATTAGTTAATTTGCCAACTGAAAAGGAGAGAGTAATATAAAGATTAGAGATATAGAGAATAATATAAAAAAATTTCTGTTCTGAAACCAGAAAGAATTTGAATTTGAATTCAAAGTAGAGGAGTAAGGGAAAATTATGTGATGCGCAAACCACACCAGGTGTTTAATAAACATGCAATAAATTAAATAAATGATTCCTTCACAGAATCTATTACAAGATAGCGGCCAAGAAGGCAATTTATTTATTCTATAAATAGATTAAAAAAGTTTTGATAGTTTAATATTTCTTCTATTAGAGTGCTACCAATGGGTAGTTTCTCTATTACTCCATTTTAACTGAGATCAAATTTACTAAATGTATCATAATGTACAGTTGTAAATAGGAATAAATAAATAAAAATATCTATTCTATGTGACTTAGTGATTATTTTAATTTTATTATTATTATAAATATTATTATTT
>NW_027114062.1:903540-903908 GCF_000696795.3 Halyomorpha halys
TCATAACATGTAGTATGTGCTATTTATATATTTTAATTTTTTAATTTATTAGTTTAATTTATGTGTTAATTGTTGAAATCGAAAGTTATGAACGGTAATAATTATCATTAGCGCCCCTTATGACCAATATAGTAAGAATCACTCTCCAGCTTGCTGTGACCTAAAGTAAATGAGAGAAGAGCGCCATTTTTCTTCTGTGGGATTCGGAGAAATTATCAGCGCTCTTCTACTCAATTCAAGTTATGATGCAAAAATAGCTCAATGAAGTTGTCCCTAGGGATGGGATATCGATATCGATATTATAGAAATATCGATATTTTGTCTCCGATATCCGATATTTTGATATCGATATTCAGTAACCGATAATA